>NW_021680362.1:1295566-1450439 GCF_001412515.2 Diachasma alloeum
TTTACTCATGCGTTATTGAAATAAAAAATGCAATTATTGTTTTTTTTTTAATCTCGAAAATCAACATTTCCCGAGAGGGTGGAGGGGAGATGCATTTATGGGGAGGCTTGACATTTTTACCCAACAAGGGGAGAAGGTTGTAGTATCTATTCTAGCCACTCTTGTCCCTACGCTTGCATGCATTATCCAAATAAAAAATGTAAAGTGTTAACAAATCTGACCATTGTTCCAAGTAAAAACCGAAAATTTGACCCTGTGACCCCGGTGAAAATTTTTTTTGTTAGTTGTCACTTTTTCCACAGACTTTTGAGAGTTCTGAATAGCCCGTCGCTTAAATAGTTGGAATCAACGTTCACCCGGCTAAAAAATTCGATTTTGGCGAAAGTCGACTTTCTCCCGAGAAAAACGAAAAATCTGACCCTTTGAAAATTCCAAAAAAAACTTTTTCAGTTTACACTTTTTCCGCATACTTTTGAGAGTTCTGAATAGCCCGTCGCTCAAATAGTCAGAATCAACGTTCACTCGGCTAAAAAATTCAATTTTGGCGAAAGTTGACTTTCCCCCTGGAAAAATCCAAGATCTGACACTTTCGTCCTCNAAAGTCGACTTTCTCCCGAGAAAAACGAAAAATCTGACCCTTTGAAAATTCCAAAAAAAACTTTTTCAGTTTACACTTTTTCCGCATACTTTTGAGAGTTCTGAATAGCCCGTCGCTTAAATAGTTGGAATCAACGTTCACCCGGCTAAAAAATTCGATTTTGGCAAAAAAATCCAAGATCTGACACTTTGACCCTTGTGACCTTTGGACTGACTTTCCCCTCGGAAAAATCCAAGATCCGACACTTCATCTTGTATAAGGTGTAGGGAGTGGAAAAACCCAATTCTGAGCCGTCCATCTGCCTACGGGGAACCCAAATTTCCTCAGGAATCGAATGGAATAGGTTTTAAAGCTCTATCTCTCATAGTTTCCGAGATAATCGCGAAAAACCAAAGTCCGAAAAAAAATTAATTTAATTCATCTTGTATAGGGTGTAGGACGTGGAAAAACGCAATTCTGAGCCGTCCATCTTCCTATAGGGAACCCAAATTTGGTTTTAAGGCTCTATCTCTCATAGTTTCCGAGATAATCGCGAAAAACGAAAGTGCCAAAAAAAATTAATTCAATTTATTTTGTATAGGGTATAGGAAGTGGAAAAATGCAATTCTGAGCCGTCCATCTGCCTATAGGGAACCGAAATTTTCTCAGGAATCGAATGGAATTGATTTTAAGGCTCTATCTCTCATAGTTTCCGAGATAATCGCGAAAAACGAAACCGCAAAAAAAAATTAATTTAATTCATCTTGTATAGGGTATAGGAAGTGGAAAAACGCAATTCTGAGCCGTCTGGTTAGACGCGTATAGGGAACCCAAATTTGGTTTTAAGGCTCTATCTCTCATAGTTTCCGAGATAATCGCGAAAAACGAAACCGCAAAAAAAAATTAATTTAATTCATCTTGTATAGGGTATAGGAAGTGGAAAAACGCAATTCTGAGCCGTCCATCTGCCTATAGGGAACCGAAATTTTCTCAGGAATCGAATGGAATTGATTTTAAGGCTCTATCTCTCATAATTAATTGATGGTGAATTTAATTCTCCGTCGAACTGTCTTTTTTTCATTCCTTAATCTCAATTAGGAGGGGAGAGGTGAATTTTTAATTACTGGGAGTCACTGTGCGCCGCAAAACAATTATTTTTATTACTGCGCTGTGATTTTCATGACAGTTTCTTCCATTTTTTACAGAGATTAAGAGATGAAAGAGGGTTAATTGATGGGTAATTTAGTTCTCCGTCAAACAGCCTTTTTTCATCCCTTAATTTCAATTAGGAATGGAGAGACAAATTTTTAATTCACGGACGAATGGTGAAAAGTCACTGTGCGCCGAGAAGAAAATTATTTTTCTCACTGGCCCATGACTTTTGTCGTAGTTTGTATTTTTTTGTTACAGAGATTAAGGAATGCAACGGAAATCGATTGAAGGTGAATTTATTTCTCCCTCACACCGTCTGTCTTTCATTTCTTAATATTAATTAGCCAGCAAATGAATCACCTGAAAAACATTAAGAACATGTTGACGACGAGGAGGGCATAAGTTCCCCTCCGAAACTATCCCTATACAGCGGGACTGCTAATATAGTTCTAGCAGAAGTTTTCCCTTCCCAGCAGGGTTGGGCATATCTCGCAGATGAAAGTTTATGACGTGACATTGTCAAATACCGATAATTTACCTCTGGGGCGTCAAAAATGTCAAAAAGTGTCAGAAAGCTCTTTACAAGGAAGCTAAGCTGAAAAGTCACAAGGGTCAAAAGTGAGAGGGACATCGGCCGGAAATCGTCAAGATCAAACGATCACGAGGGTTATCCTCGGGAAGGTTAAACATCGCAAGGGTTATGCCTTCTTAGGGTCAAACGTCGCAAGGGTCAAACAACGGAAGCAATCCTTTAATCTGGAGGGTGAAACTAATAAGAGGATCAACGGGGGACGCCAGGCGGTACAATTACAAGGTTCCAACGGTCATAAAGTTTAAACAAAAAAGCAAGTAGGTTCACAAGGGTCAAACAGGTCACTAGGTCACGGCCTAGTTATCCTGATTGACCCTTATGATTTACCTACTTTGTGATTGTTTCTTGATCGTTTGTGATTTTCCTGCTTGCCTGCATCTTAATTTTAACTCATGTGATTTTTCAACTTATCTCTCCTGTAGGCAGAACAATGACAAGGGTGGAATGATCATGAATTAAGAAAAAATAATCTGAAACTATTCCGTTTGGTCTTTGTTGCAACAGCTTATGATCATTTGACGCTCGCAAGTTATGATTGTGACGTTTGACCCTCGCAAGTTATGATTGTCACGTTTGACCCTTGCGAGGTATGACCTTTGCGACGATTGACCCTCGCGAGGCATAACCTCAGTGGGTATGATTTTTTCGAATTTTGACCCTTGTAACTCTGACAGGTGGTATTCTCGGTAAAAATCTTCCGGTTCCCCAAGGTGCTAATAGATGGCGCCATATAGGTTTTTGACAGGTCAAAAAACCGACAACTCGCCCGGGTAATTTACCTACTTTATGACCGGTCAAAAACCATGTAATTTACCTAAGGTAATTTACTTGCCCAACCCTGCTTCCCAGGGTATCCTCACTCCACGTGATTTCCACCTGTATCCGTGTCTCCCACTCCTGAAAACGAAGGGAAAGATTCTATTGGAAGGTCTACTGCCGCGTTAACCGGCACAGGCAGCTCGCGCCGCCATCAGATTCGACCGTGGCGCCATCCCTCCATTGGGGTGATACTATTTTTGGCTTCGTTGGGTCGCCTGAACCCCAAGATCTGAGCCTCTACTTTAGCCTATCCTCTTTGTTGCAACCTATGAATTTTGTTTCAGACCTTTAGTAAACGAGTTTAGTACTTTGCTTTTATTTCTGTTTGGTGCATTCCGTGTCATTCGGAATCAGTTGCTAGTTTCTTTCGAGTTTTCTGATTATCTGTGTTCAGATATTTATGAAGATCCGGGTCTCCCCCTCCCCAACCATAAACAACCCTAGTCAAGTGTTTTTCCTATTGACATCTCTTGTTCTCCAGTCAAACCGTGAATTATTATCAAGTCTTTCGGCGCTGGAAAATCAATAATTCAACTCCAAAGGCATAATAACGGTAAGTGCCCCCTAATAAACCCATAACACGTTAGCAACCACTCATAAAAACTCTGTAAAATCCCCCTCAACACATCATGAACATAACCTCTCGTCCCCAAACTCACACTCGTCCATATTTCAATTCCAAAATGGCGCGGTGACATCGAGGTACAGTGGATGTAGTCACTTTCATGCTTTAGAAAAAAAAAATAGATTTGTAGTTATTTCGAATCATTTACGACTCGGTATTTGACGTAACTCCAGGACAGAGGTTATGACATTAAAATCGTGTGATTGTCGGGGATAAAAAGAGAAACGGGGTCTTTGAACGTTCAAAATTTATTAAATATGCAGGAAATTGCACTCGCTGCGTTCTCCGTTATCTCGAGCCTTATCATTGTCTTCGTCCTCGTGTTATTGGGTAAGAAAGTCCACTCAGTATCCCGTTGATTAGTCGCAATAATGAGATTCACTCTGCTCCAATTCATTTCTGCCTTCGATAATTCACGACTTCTTCTTTTCTCTTCGCGAACCTAACCTCAACCTTTCATTTAAATAATGAAAAATTGCATTTTCAGTTTCATTTTTTCCTATTCTGATTTTTTATGTGAAATTGTTTCTTTGGTATAAATATTCTAATTCGTTATTTCATGCATTTTCTTATAGTTACGTAGACGAATCAATACTTAATTTTTATCAATTATGATTATCACGGAAATGAGTGGTTTTAGGAGAAATCGTGAAAAAATCTTATGCGAAGCTTTGAAAATTCCCGTTTACAAATTTCTCTTGAGAATTTCTCAAAAAATCACTCAATACCAAAATAATTCAATCATTGAGTGGCGAGAGGAAATATGAATCAGCTCAAATGAATTTCCGTATCTTGAGAATATTCACTGAACCTAGTTTGTCTGCATTTTATTACGAAAATTTTTATGTAAGGGATTCCATGAACCATGAAAAAATACATTTAGATTGTATTGAGTTGCCTCTAAACTCGCTGGATTCAGAGGTATTTTCAAAAGAATCTGTTTTATATTGTGAAATTTATCTGCTAATTTCTGCCATTCCCTCTGCGACAGTTATTGATTGAATAATGTAATTATCTCCAGGTTTTCCATCTCTTCTTACTCCAGTCGATGCCCCACCCGCATTGTGTCTGCTCCCTCAAATATTCTTTATTTATCCATCTTCCAGGCCAGTATTTCAGTGAGCAAGTTTTATGGAGCATTCCGACATTCGTTCTAGAAATCCTCTCAATAGAAAAGTTCAAAGAAATTCACATGGATTATGAGAAAAATTCTGCGGAAAAAAAGTCTAATTTTTCTCATACAGAACCAAATTTTTTATAAAATACTTTCATATGACGAACTCTTCTCATTCAATCGTTTCTGTAGGAAATATATGAATTCTCATAGAATAATTCCTACGGAAATCTTCCATACGTGAAAACAAGATGTCAATTTCGAAATAGCAACGCGTATGAAAAAATTTGACAGAGAAACACTTTTTCTTTCAAAAAACTCCAATTTCTTTCGAGATTCTATACGATTTGTATAGGAGGTCTATGCGAATTGTATTGCAAATCCAAAAAAATTTATCAATTTCTTGTGTTGTTTTGAAAATATCGTGAAATTGGTGATGGTGATTTCATCAAATGCTTATGGAAAAATCCCCGTTAAAAACTCTTGAAGTCACAGAAAAACTTTGAAGTGTCTTTTTTCTGGAAAATTTGATTCATCCAAAAATTCTTGTTATATTTTTCTCTAAACTTGCTCCAAAAATATTGAAACAAAAATCTGGATGATTTACTCTCAACTACTCCTCCCAATCACAATCATTGATTGAATAATAATAGAGTTCCTTTCTTGATTCACAATATTCTTCATCTTTCAGATTTGATCAGATATCTATAAAAATAGAGCACACCAGAGCTACATAATTGTCAACAGATGTCATAAACACATCATAGTCAAAAACACATAAATAGATTTTGTCGATCGAGGAATGCTAGATTTTTCTATTCAATTTATTCATAAAAGAAAGTTTTCCTCAATGTAACTTACGTAGATTTTACTTCCCTCCACAACACAGATTCAAGAAAATTCATCAACAACTTACCCTCAAATGTACACTATCGAAACTAGTGGATTCAAGTGATAACATTGAAATATGTTTTTTCTAGAAAATTTGATTGATCACGCGAAAGCTGTCTTAACATTTCCCTCTATACCCACTAGTTTCAAAAATATTGAAAAAAATCATCTGGACGATCTCCTCCTACCGACTCCTCTCAATCACCCTCATTGATGGAATACCAATATTGAGTAGTAATAAAGAGTTCCCTTCCTGATTCTCAATATTCTTCATCTTTCAGATTTGATCAGATATCTATGAAAATAAAGCACACCAAAACTACACAATTGTCAACAGATGTCATAGTCAAATACAAATTAATAGATTTTGCCAATCGAGGAATGCTAGATTTTTCTATTCAATTTATTCCTAAAAGAAAGTTTTCCTCAATGTAACTTTCGTAGATTTTACTTCCCTCCACAACACAGATTCAAGAAAATTCATCAAAAACTTACTCTCAATGTACACTATCGAAACTAGTGGATTCAGGTAATAACTTTGTAATACCTAGTTTCAAAAATATTGAAAAAATCACCTCTCAATTACCCTCATTGATTGAACCTGAATAAACCCAATGTATCTCCCTCCCAAACTCTCATGATTATTCTTCATCTTTCAGGATGGTATTTGGTTTGGAAATTCTTCTTATCCCGTTTCCGTTTCGTCCGTGAGCTCCTCGGTGGAATGAGTGAATCCTCATCAGTGCATGATCTCAAGAACGGTCGTTCTCGCATCAAAAAACTCCGCAAGGACTGAACAAACATCGAACAGAAATCCATCCAACGAATCGCCACAACCCATTACCCACTGATCACTAAAATACTCTCCTAAAATGGCGATAAACATTCGCTGTGCCAACACCAACGATCTTCTGAACATTCAGCACTGCAATCTCCAGTGTCTGCCCGAGAACTACCAGATGAAGTACTACCTCTACCATGCGTTGTCGTGGCCACAGTTGAGTTACGTCGCTGAGGACGAGAAAGGTCGGATCGTTGGCTACGTTCTAGCCAAAATGGAGGAGGACTGCGAGGACAATCCTCACGGTCACATCACGAGTTTAGCTGTCAAGAGGTCGCACCGACGTTTGGGAATTGCTCAGAAGCTCATGAACCAGGCCTCGAGGGCTATGGTTGAGTGCTTCGATGCTAATTACGTCTCTCTTCATGTTCGACGCAGTAATAGAGCTGCATTGAACCTGTACACGAGTAGTTTGGGCTTCGAAGTGTCAGAGGTTGAACCCAAGTACTACGCTGATGGCGAGGATGCTTATGCCATGAAGAGGGACCTCAGCAGCTTCCACAGCGAGAAGCAGGACAGGATCAGGGACGACGCTTGCAAGGGAATCAAGGACTGCGCGGTGAAAAATACTGGGGCCACTCAGCAGCACACGCATACTGGCCGGTGCTGCGATCACTCTTAGGAGGTTTTAATGAATTTGATGGAGTGGAAGGGGTGATTGTGTACATGGATTAATGAATTTTTATGGTAAATTAAGATTTTTGGAAGGGTGAGGTGATAATAAAGATCTTGTGGGATTCAATTGCTTTCTCTTTTTGGAATTTTCACTATTTATTATTTAAAAAAAAAAGTTTTCCAATGGGAATATTAACATTTGGGTACGTTCGTTTAGGGATGTTTGTATAATTTTTTAAATCATCAACTTCTTTTTAGACTCAATCATTGTAATGGAAAGGAAAGGCAAAACACGTGAAAATTATAAGAAAACATGAAATGGAAGATTTATTTATATTAAATGGAAGAAAATACCCAAACACCTCTTCCGAGTTTATCGAAATGTCTTCAATCGCCTGAAGATATTGCTGAAATAATTTGGTTTATGACCTGAATTGAAAATGATGGATCTAAATGAGATAGAAAATTCATCTTTATTTGGCTTTAATTCTTTATTGAATTCTCGGGGGATTTATAAATACAGGGGGTGACACGCCATAAAAATAAAAACCACAAGAAATTCAAAATTCCTGCAATTTCTCTTTTGACGCTGATAAGTAGATAATTGCTGCCTCTTCAATCCTGTCGATTACTATCTGATTGCACGATTTTCGGATACAGTATTACTCTCAATTTTTCATTCTCTACTCATGGATAACACTCATAGGACAGGAATTATATATAAATATTCATATTTATGTACATTGTATAATACTTTTACATCTAAAATCAATTAAGTGTTTTACAATTCTCTTTTTTCAATATTTTCTTCAATTTTTTGCCTCGATATGAGCCGCAGTGCTACGCAAATTGGCCTATTACCTAAAAACATCACAATACACGACTCGTCTTAAAAAACTAATACATTTTTTTACAAAATCTTATCGCAAATAAATTATAAACAATTTACGAAACTGCAAACGTGTATATTCCCTGGTCTTCAACGTTTCTCTTTATAAAATCAGTTCTCTGCATCAATCAGCAGTTTAGTGTCGTTGTGACTTCAATTCAATTTCAATAAAACATCGATAAGTATTCAAAAATCCAATGGTGGACTTACAGCTGCCCGACAAAAGTTTTTGTATAAAAAATTGATTCTCTTTCACTCAAAAAAGTCGATGGTGAAATCTCTTTTTTTGGTTCCTTCGAAACGTGAAAACAATTACTATTATATCCATGGGTCTACCTAATTCATCACTATCTCTTCTCTGTTCTTTCACTCTTTGTTGAATTTCTTTCGACTCTAAAACACGTGGAAAATTACAATGACTTCCAAAAAGGGTCTACGTGGTTTTCAGCTACCAAATAAAGGCCAGTATCATACGAACGTTCTTCCACGGAACGTATTCCAGTAATAAAGTGGTAAAAAAAGATCAGTTCAACCTCATCTCAAACATATCTTGGAATCATATAAAAGATTCAGAGAAAAATTATGAGACCATTTTTGCGGGAAACTTCAAGGTTTATGCACAAATATCTGCAAGATATGTTTTATTATTAAATGTGAAAGATTGAGGAAAATGTGGAAAGATCTCTAGTATACGATTTGAAGCTTCATTGAAGAATTTTAGAATGAATCCTCTGAAACCTAGAAGTTTCGAGCGTAATAAAAACATTTGTCTTACATGTATTATATTATCATTTCTTTGTTAAATTAGAAGATTCAGTCAGAGAATTCGAATTTAATCAAATTGGCTGCAAAATCTCTTAATACTTCTCTCTAAAATTGATGAGTTTTTAGATACACTCATAAAACGATATGAGGAAATTGCTTATTATCATCTTCAGAAAGAAAAGGTTTGAGAAACAAAATTAATACAACTTTTTTTTATGGAAACTCTACAAAAAAAGGTATCTTAATGAATAATCTGCAATCAATTTGTCTTATACAGCTTCCTAACTTATTTGCCACGTATATCTTGAATTGGAAACTGATGAAAAATGTCAAAAGATCTCAGCACAAAAATTTCTCTTGAAATCTTCCTCTAAACCTAATCATTTCTAAGATAATTGAAAATTTTTGGATCAGTTCGCTCAAATAGCTCAAATTATCACCGAGACGACATTTCAACTGTTTTCATCTGAAAATACACTAATTCATAAATTAATGTACTCGATTAATGAATAACTTCCGAATGGAAAGCTTCGAGCTTTAGCTCCAGCCAGCCTAGCCAATTTAACCCTTCCTCGCTCACGTGGGGTGTGTAGCACACCCCAGGCCTATTTTTCGATTTTTTTCATCCCTTTCTCATTATCCAAATTGAAAATATCCAGATGAATATTACTTCATTGCATTCTCGACTATTTCGTTAAATTTTTCTCCATTTCTACATGTTTCGTTTTCAGAAAGAAGGGAAAAATCAATCCAGCTCACGCCAGGTCAACCTCAAATGTCATCTACCCATAATAGACCAGATATCAATTATAACTTTTGGATCAAAAGCATCAAGATCTATCTGCGTACTAAGACTTTATCATTCATGAATTCACTCCTTAGTTGAAATGTCGTCTAGTCAATAAATGGTGGAGCCATCTTCTTTTACCACTTTCCTCCATACATTTGACTCCATCGTATTCATTTTATCATTTTATCTATCCGCAAATTACGCTTTGGCAGTACTTTAACGCTGTATAATGTCTAATAATTATTCTCGAACTGTTAAAAGTTCATTCTGCAATTCTTTTGAGGTAAAATTTCATTTCATCCACAGTGGCATATGCTTGGGATTTAAGGCTGCTGGGCAGCATGGATCATGGCAACTTTGAGTTCCTTAGACAGCAAGGAAACGTCAACAACACTGTCGACCATCTCTTGCACAGCTACGACACTTGGGAAGAACTGGGCTGCTTGTTTTGTCTTTGATACTGTCTGCGCCAGTGCTTCACTCAGGGCATTTGCACATTGAAGGACTCTCGTTCGTATTTCATTGCTCGTGACATTTCGGTGAACCGTGTCGCCAATGTGCACCAGACGGTGCGCACTCAGGACTACAAATTTTCCATGTGCCAGGAAAACCTAGAAGGAAACAAAAAATTGCCTGATAAATATTCTTGTTATCAAATTCTACCGTACACTGTACAAACGAATTTAAATTCAACTTGAGATTAAATCGGTCATTAAATTTTTTATTCATTTTGAGCATTCGACGAAATCGAATGTTCTTTAATTCTTCAACTCATTGTGAAAATTGGACATCACATTCTATTGAATTTCCAGAAATTAACTGATTTGCCAGTATCAAAATCAATACAAATTTCATGTGCATTGGGCGTTGTTCGAAATTTCAAAATTTTTTAAAATTGAAACGTCAGAATCAATGTTACAACAGTGAAAGAGACAGGGATATTCCGAGAATGATGTCAGCAGACATATTTTACAAATAATTGAATTGATTTGGTGAATAACTTTGAAACAACTACATTTGGGAAATAATCTGTTAAATTTTTTCAACTTCAAAGTTTTTTTTAGAAAAGAAAATGATTAATTAGTTATTTTGAGCTAGTTCCTCCATCTGCTAGGAAAACATAGCAAGAAACAACAAAAATTAATCATTTTTTTTATATCAAATTTTACTGTATACTGGTAAACATTTTTTTAAATTTAGTAATAGCTGCATTTGAGTTGTATATGTTGCAAATTTGAATTCAATTTAAGATCAAATCATGGAATTGTTCAATAAAGACATAATAATGTTTTTTTATTCATCTCGAAAATCAAAGAAAAGTGTATTCTCAAACAGCTTTCATTCTCAAACTCATTCTGAAAATTGAACATTCCATTGAATTCCCAATAGATCGGAAGCTCAGAATAATAGTTGCCTGAATCTCCACAATGTCCAATAATCTTGATTATCATCTGAAATTCCAGTGAATATTCCAGAAATTAACTGCTTTGTTAGTAACAAGACGCATGCAAATTCCATGTGAATTAGTTGTTAAGCATTTCACCATTTTTTACGTGAGATTTTAGGATCCATTTTTCAAAAGTGTAGGAAATAAGGATATTCAGAGGATCATATCAGAAAACATCTCTCATCATCAAATTTAGTGCAGATGATTTTATAAATATCTTTGAAATTAATATATTTGCAAAGTAATCTATTAATTTCCTCTCGAGTAATGTTTGCGTATAAACGAGGATCATTAATTAATTATTTTGAGCATTGCCCATTTATTATGTCACTCATCATTTTCCCAAGCAAAGATCTGTGAAAAAGTTATTTAAAAAAACCTTTTTTTTCAAAAGAAATGGAAGAATAGAATTTTTACCTTAGGCGGTTGATTATGCTGCACTGTCTGGAGAAAAGCCTCAATAGCGTGTGTCAAATGTGCCCCATGTGTTATCACTTGTGCCACATAGAATGCCAACAATTGCTTATCATTAGGATCCATTGGAGTTGGGGTAGTAGTTGTCTGAATAGCGGCGTTATCAGCTTCCGCCACGAGCAGATCATAAGTCTTCCTCAACTCGTCGGAAGGCAGGTCCGCCCTTATGTCCTCCCTCTGCTTCGCCACAGTCTCCCGTGAATCTAAATTCACGTAGTCATAGTCCTCTGCATTTGTGCTGGCACTGCTGGAGATGATTGACGATCTTTTGAATAACAGTGTTGAGTTTCCCTGTGGACACATATCAAAAGCATATTCAAATTCCATTTTACAAATTGAAATCAATCCTTCATCCTTCAAATTCAACGAAAAACGTGAAATCTTACATTGAGATCAGTTGCATAGAATCTTGGAGTTTAAGATAAATAGCACAAAACATAGAAAAACTGAGAATTTGCTTTGCGACTTTTTGGCGCACCGAGAAAATACTACATTTGAGTGTCTTTTAACATCATTTGGGTGTGTGGCGCCAAAAAAACCGCGCCAAAAAGACCTGCTCCGTCAAAATTAGACTGACATATGAAAAACGTTATATATAGTGATCAAGAATTTCTTCAGTCTTTGGATCTCGTGAAATTACTGAATTTATAAGTCAAATTTTGCTGCTCGGAGAGAAATTCTATAGAAAAATTTTAGTGTTATCACGAGTGAAAGGGCGCAAAGTTACGACTAGAGAACAATTCCAGTGCCGGAACTGGAAATTTTATTGAGTAGCACGTGAATTTTTTCCGTTCTTACATGAATTTTTTACACAAATCCTCGGAAAGTTTATCAGGAATCCCTAGAAATTTTAGCTTAATAGCACTAGAATTTTTCATGACCGGTGGATTGGGATTTTTTCTAGTACCAGCACTAGAATTTTTCTAAAGAATTTCTTTCGTGTGTCAAAAAAGCCAATGTTTCGACCCAGGTGCGGGTCATCTTGAGGACTAATGTATTGCCGAAATTTGAGTTGTAAATTCAGTAACGTCATAGGACCGTAAGGCCGAACAAAGTCTTGATTATAAATCCTAAACGGTCGAATAACACTTCTAAAATGATATACGTAATATAAATTTAATCAACACACTTCAGTTTGTGAAATGAAAATTTTTCTGGCACACTTCAACACCAACACAGCATTTTCCTTTATTTTTTGACACATTGGATGCTTCACATTAAGACCTTGCCTGCAGAAATTGTAATCCTCACGTTCTAACTGAACAATATCCATATTGAATTACTACTAAATTAACATTTATCAACCCAACTGTGCAATTTGAATACTACATTATACAAGTCAAACTTGTGAATGTTTAATTTGTTGGGCGCAATTTAACATGTATAATTCAAGTATGTGGAGTGCAGAAAAACACAGAATCCGTAAAACCCGGGCTCGAATCAGTGGATTTATTTTCCTTGAATTTTACATGCTGAAATTAAATCTTGTCGAAATTGTACTTAAGAAAGAACGTTTAAAACCGAATTATATAATGTGCAATTCAGATTATACAATGTGCAATTGAGTCGATAGATTTCAATTTAATAAAATTAAATATTCATTTCGTGTACTTCAAATGTGAGGATCCAATTCCCATAGACAAGATCTTGATGTAAAACATCAGATGCGATAAAAAATCTAATTTTCTGTTAAATAGAATAAAACCAAACATTGAAATTTGGTACCACAGACGGACTTGAATCACCATTTGTGGAGCTCTTGCATTTCTCGTGCCGAATTATCATTCAATCTCCTTTAACTCCAACGATATTGATCGTCAACTCACTCTAAATTTAAAGTAGTATATCTAAACTCCACGCGAGTCGTTGAGTGTTCCCAGAATAAATAAATTTAAAATACCCGAAAAAAAATTATTCGTCAATAAAAAATGTTTTATGTGCATGCACTCAGATCCCGTAATGCGAAATAAAATAAAATATAGCGGAAAAGCTTAGAAAATCCGTGCTCAATAATTTTAACAGGAAAAATCTCGAGAAAAATTCAAAAAGAAAAATCCAATCTATTGACTTTCTCCTATCAAATATCTAATAAAATCTGCACAAAAAAAAGAATTTTAACGAGAATTCCCTAGAATTTTGATAGAATGCTCACAGAATTTCTGGATAATTTCAATAGAATTTTCTCGCGAATTCACTAAGATTTTCCATTAAATTTTTTTACACATGCAACCAGGATGTTTTAATTCATATCAACTTCCGTTTAGAATTCATTTCCCATTTCAATCTTAAAAATTTAATTTATATTTATGCTACTTTAAATCCAGAAGCAAACCAAAACATTTCTACGAATTCACAGTCCCATTGTAACTCAACACCCCATCTCCCCCCCCCCCCCGCGCCAACAATCCAATAAAAAAAAATACCTGAATAAAACTGGCAATTTGTCGAACATCCTCAGTAAGTGCCCTAGCGCACGCGATGAGTTGATCCAGTGGATCAGGTTGTAGTGCTTGCCCAATGCTCGGTGGAGTGCCATTAGTGGGCGTTGGAGTCTCGCCACCCCCCCTCGCAAGCCTCCCGGCGTCCCACTCCATCTGATCCAACTCGGTCGCAGCCTCCTGGACCAGTTTATCTGAGTCCCTGAGGGCCTTAACCAGCGGCCTAAATTTCTTGGCAAGCCCCTTGTCAGGTGCCTTACTTGCATTACCAAGTGTGCCCTCAGCGAATTCAGCTAAATCATGCAGAGAAGTTCGTAATCTCAGAGCTGCCAGTCTTAAATCCATCAGTGTGGCATCGAGACGCTGTGGGGTCCTCCATCCGGGGCTGACGAAGCCCAGGAGACGTCCCACAGCAGCTGACGCCTCACTCTGGAGCTTCTGGAGGCCCTCGAGGGCTGACTCGAGCTCCAGGGGAAGTTCTTTGCTGATCTGTGGGCCCTCCTTGCTCACGGGAACGTCATAAATCTGTTGATTCTGCGGGATCTGACTCGGCGGTGGAGTTGTGGAGATCTTCTGGAGGCTGTTGTACCTCGAGGATGAGGGGAGACGAGGCCTAGGAATATCGTAATCGGGCGCTGTAATGCTCGATCTGTTGGATCCACTCAGAGATCCATCATTCGTCAGACTCGAGGCTGAACTGCTTGGGGTCAGTGGCTGCAGGGGACGAGGAACATCGTAACAGTCGAGGGGAGTGACCCCTGAACCACCGGAGCAATTGGAATTCGGTGTGCAGGAGGTGGGCGGCCTGGGGATGTCATAGCACGAGGGGGCTGGGCTTGGACTGCTTGCTGGAGATGGAATTACCGGGGTTGCACGGGGCGGCACGTCGTAGCAATCGCTCACGTCACCACCGGAGTCTATCGAGCTCTGGTGACCACCGGAGAATCGACCTGTTTTAAAAAAAAAAATTTTCCGTCAATTTTGCGAAGGAGATCAATTTCTGTGGCGATACGACAGAATATTTTCTTCCTCTTTTGAAGCTTGATAAATCAAACTCAGAGGTAACTCTGGGTTTATGAAAATTTCTCAGAGTTTCTCTCTTTCTTCGCTGGGTTTTTTTGATAAACCCAGAGTTGATACAGAGTTAACTCTGGGTTTGATCTATCAGGGAACTTTTATGAAGTTTTATGAGAAAGATCTTATGAAGAAGTTTTTTGCAAAAGAATACATCGGGAAGGTGACAGTGCACCTAAAAAAATGGTTCTTTTGAATCAAAACTCTTTATTTGACATTTTTTAATTAGTTCAAGAATTTTTTTGGTACAAATTAATAAATTTATTTATTTGCTTCATGAAAAAAGATTTAATTATATTAAGGGGATACGTCGATGAAATTTCAGTCTTCACTGGGTCTTGGGACACATTGAAAAGTTTGTAATATATGACGGAATATGGGAATAACTAGGGAGAATCGCGAACCCAATCGATTTTACCCCGTATAATCACGACAAACTTCAGTTTTTCCTGTTTTTACCTTTAAAGTGCTCCTTGCGCCGTAGTTTTCATACGATTTTTACTTTTTTTATGTTCATTACACTCCAAAGAATAAAGTTAGGCAGCCGTTTACTTTATTCGCAATAGATCATGAATAAATGAATTTTGAATTTTATAAATTTTTCGCGTCTCTGGAGTACAGTAAAATTTAGGAGACAAGGACACAGTAGGACCCTGCAATATCGATCGGCTATACGACCGGGGCTTTCCATGGTTTCCCGTGCAGTAGTAGCCCGAAAGGGGCGCAATTGATAATAGTAAGACGGCGCATGGTAACGCAGATAATTATGAAGAGAAAACTGGAAGAAAGACATAAAGGCAGACGAAAAGGGGAGTCTATCAAACCACAACGGTAGTAGGAAAAAAATAATGTTATCGAATGCTCGGAATGAATGAATAATCCCTTCCCTCCCCCTAAAGTGCGAATCAAGTGACAATTGAATGATATATTGATTACGAGGAGTTAGTCTTTTGTCTATGACGAATGAATTTGTCTCTCTCTCGCTCTCATTAAAATAAAACCCCCCCTTTAACGAAATAAAACTCTCTTATTTAAGGCAATGTGAATAGAAAAAAAAATACTCCAGGAATCTAGACTCGTTTCGTTAGACCACAAATCACTAAAAAAATTCATTAGTACAACATCCCCACATCGCAAACGACCAGAAAAAAACATTCAATCCCCATGAGCTGATGGAAAACTCTTAATTGAATGTTCCCACAATTGCAACGAAAAAAAAAAATTACCTCCATGAATTTGATCCATCGAGTTCAGCGGCGAGTCTCGATGTGAGGATGGGGCTGGGCTGCTCCGATTTGCTGGCAGATCGTACAGATAGACATCCCCACATTTTTGCGGTGTCACCACCTGTGGATCAAAAAGATAAAAACACGTTTTACAAAAAATTAAAAAAAAAAAGAACAAGCGGAAATTAAAGCCCCAGTCCTTACGTCCCCCGGAGGAGTATAAATTTGGATAAGATCCAGGACACCACCAACGCCGGCCACGCCTCACAATATCCATCAACTACCGTGCCAGTCACGTTCGATATCCCGGGGCGATATGATTGCCATTGCTATTGCCAGGCATGCCGTGAAAAATGAAGGATGAGGACTCTTAATTCTTCTCCACCGTTCATTCACCAATTAAACCCTCGGGTGGGTTAATTATGACGTTTCCGCCCTGAGTGAAGGGCTCGCATGTACAATTGAGGAGAAAAGACGTGTTTACTTTTCCCCCTATCGAGGGGAGATGAAGAGTACAGAATGAAAGGTTTAGACCTCCGGGAATGAGTGTGTGTGTGTGGTCTGCCGAAATTTCATACGCTTTATTATTTCAAACATCTTCAAATGTTCATTAAATGTTCCAGAAATAAATATCAAGATCTAAAAAGACTAAAAGATAAACTTGTCACCTTTATCCCATCACTCAAGAATTCACTTGATTGAAAAATTAATAAATTTACCATTCCAATAGCCACTCGATTCCTCCATTATTCTCTCTACTATTCCAACACAGCTCACCCTCATCAATTCTCTTTTTTTCAATAGAGAAATGAGAGAGACCTTTTCTTCTATAAATGAGTGTACGCGACGTGTACACAGTGAGCCTTCCTCTTGAAACGAAAAATGAAAGAAAAAAATGATGGAGTAGACTGAGAACGACCCTGAATTAAGCAGCCACGTTATTTTACTATTTCTCTCGTAGTGGAAATGCAGAGAGGCATCTAGGATGTTTGATTGTAGTGGTGAAGGGGGATGATGCTAGAGGGTTGAAAAGGGGCGGAAAGGGGTGAGATGGAATGAGAGGAAAGGACGTAGTGGAGTCAGTACGGAGTTGGGGGTTGAGGTCGGTCGATACCGAGCGTCGCGGCGCACTCTCCCTCTCTCCCTCTCGTCCCTCTCTCGCCACTGCCTTCACCGAAAGCCCTACGACCTGTAACGTGGAAAATGTGTACAGAAAGAGGGAGGGAGAATAGATGAAAACGGAAAGTGTATGCCAGTGAGAAAGGGATTGTGGAAATGAGAGAAAAAGAGGAAAAATTTTAGCGGGAGAGAGGACGTTGCCATAGGAACGCACAAAGATCCCTCCAGGTATGTCTTGCTGGGCGATCTTTAGTGGGGTTGAAGATGCTAGGGGGGCTCAGGTGGGCTATAGTTATGGCGTTGGTGAAACGTGCAACTGGTGCATAACAAGGGGGCCAAATGGGCATTGTTGTTTCTGAGGGAGGAATTAGATGAGGAATTATGTTATTGCGGGAGGTTTGGTGGGAACATTCTCGAAGGGAAATCCTGGGGGAATTTGTCGACAGACGGTTTTGATGGAGAATTTTTCGGCGGCTGTGGGAGATTGCCTCGATTGATCCATGTAAATCTGGTCTTTTTAAAATTATTTTATGAATAAAATAGGTTTATCATTTTTGGAACATCTTAGAGAGGAGGTTCAGAATAATTCATGGAAGTACAGGGGTTTTCGCAATTATCTCCGATACTATATTCGAAGGTCTATTAGAATTTAAACATGATGTTTAGTTATCTTTTAATTCATATCAAATGAAAAATCCGCTAAATGTGAGCGAGTGCTTGCTTAATCCGAATAAAGATTGTAGTTGTTAGACACCTGGAAAAATGATTTATTTGAATCAAATAGAGTTTATTTAAATAGTACCAAATAAAATTTTCTTATATTAAGAAAATCATTCATTTCAAATAAATAAATTATTTGGTTAATATAATTAAATCCTTTTTCTTGAAATGAGTGAAAAATGTCAAATAAAGTTTTTTATTTGATTAAAAACCATTTTTCTGCATGAAATGAAAAAATTGTTCAGACAGCGAAAAGAAAAAATATATTCACATTCAATAATATTGTATTAGATGCTGATAGAGGATTTTTTAGAATGTAGTAATGATTTATTTCATACAATGGAAACATTCTCATTAGAAAAAATTAGAGCTCATTGATTTAAAAAAAAAAATATTGTTGAAATGACCAGAAAAAGTTTAAATAAATAGTTTCAAAACGCCTCATTTTTCTGGGTTTAGAATCAATGAAAAACATGAACTTCAATTTTTGACAAAAAATATCTCTTCATAAAATTTTCTCAATCAACTCCTTCCGAAGATATTTGCAAAATAATCTGTAAAATTTATTCATTCTCCACTTCATCATTCACCCACACTGATAGAACGGATTAGTTATTGTTAACGAATGGATTTTGGTTGGAGGTTAGGGTCTATTCGGTCCCACCAAATGTTCATTCGTTAATAGTTAACGAATGTATATTTGAGGAGCCTTGTTTGACTTGACTTTCGCCATTCAAGTGAACCATTCGTTAACTATTAACGAATATTCATTTGGTCATATTCAACTCTACCATTCGTTAATAGTTAACGAATTTCGTTTGGAATAAATGAATCATTCTATCAGTGTATTAAATTGTATCACCATTGCAAAACGCCCAACAGACTTTCGTAATTAAACTTAAGCCCCGAGGAATATGATTTTTCCCCTTCTAATACCTAATTGAATATTGCCTACACGATGTCATCGCTTATAAACTTGATTACCTAATTAATCAGAAGCATTTTTATCCTTCAAGTGTGAGCTCTACACATACGTAGGACTCTAGGTCCTGGTGAACTGAGGATAAACCCACGCAAAAACAAGTTTCCCCGAGGTTCATTGATATCTCTTGTAGTTTCCCTGCCTACGCAGACTTCCTCAGGTACTCCATACTTCTTTATTATTTATTTGTTTTCACTTGCTGTTTATAGAATTGTGTACTGAGAAGGCGTTCTGCATTCAGATTTTATCGTTTTATTATTTGTTGTATTCTGCAATGAGAAGGGCCACGGGAGGACTAAATCGTTGGGCAGGGAGGCTGTTTTGAGGGACATTACAATCATTTTGAATTCACCAAGACATTTTCTGAACAAATACGAAGGTTAAAACTAAAGATATCAGCAATGAAATAGTGGAAGGTAGCAGCAGGGATGTGAGATGACGTCACGTTTTAAAATCTGTGACGGCTATGTGAAGTCAATTTTATTCACGTCATAATTACAGTCATATATTCCCTGCTATTCGGAACCCACTAAATATAAACTGGTCAGTAGAAATTTTTCTGCCATTAACCCTACTATATTGGTTATCCTATGAGGGAAACCCCGCCGCGCGTCGTTTTTCTTCAATTACAATTGACTGGTTGACCGGACAAATTAAAAAAAAATTGATTTGTCAATTGAAGTGTCTAAAAAATTATAATAGTTTTTGGAACAACATATTTTCCAAAATTTCTAAAGAAAACAAATTATTTCGGACAGATGAATTATTTTTTTTCCACGTTAAGGATGTATTACACCCTTTTCGCCAAGATTCACGTTTTTTGAATTTTTCTGGTAAATTGTTGATCGCATTGACGTGATAAAATATACCGTTTTTGCGTTTTATCATTACTCAATGACTCACGGAGTTTCATGATCGTGCAATCATTTTCCTGCGTTTTTTCTAAAACTTTTCGGAAATTGACCATACTTTAGAAAAAATGCAGGAAAATGATTGCACTATCATGAAACTTCGTGAGTCAGTCAATGATGATAAAACGCACAAACGGTATATTATTTTGCGGCAATCCGATCAATAATTTGCCAGAAAAATGAAAAAAAAGTGAATTTTGGCCGAAAGGGTGTAGTACATCCTTAAAAGAAAATGCCCATGACGCGACGTTGCATGAGACTCGCTAAACGCGCCCGGAAAGTGTAGAGTAAATTCGGCAACGCCAAAACCGAAATAGCACGGCGGGGAGTCCCCGCGGAGGTGACCAAGTCACAGAGTCACATTTGGTGACCAGGCTAGGATTAATTTTTGTCATATTTCTATCCAACCCTATGCATGCGGCGGTGGATTCTACACTGTATCGCATTCGCACCTCTATAGAACATAAGAGCGGCGTAGGAAACCACAGGAAACACATGCCGGTACTGGCGGTTACTCGATTAGCAACCTCCCGCTCGCCGGAGTTTCCCACTGAAAAATTTGGTTCCACTTGGGATCGAACTCGCAACCTTTCGCACACTAGACTCGGCCGCCGACATCGGTGTCATATTTCGTGATGATTCATATTTTTGACAACTCATTGTTGAATCATATAGGGGAGCGTCGGGCAAAATGGGACGTGTTGAGATCTTTTCCAATTGTATCTTCACTTATAAATGAAAATATTGACAATTACAAACGATCACGGAATGTCCCATTTAGCCCGACTCTCCCCTAGCTTTATTTCACAGAATTGTTTTAATGAGGTTATGCGTTAAAAAACGAATCGACATGGAGAGTGTCGGAGAGACATTGATATAAACATAAACAATGACGTCGGAGGGCAAAAGAACTGAGCGTTCTTTGTTATTAGGTCATGATATTCATTTGATCTTTGTAGAGTACAACCGTTTCTTTCTCGTACCATATTAATGAAGAAAGAACAGTAAAAGTCTATTTCTCATTTAGATTTGAATCCATTGTTTATATGTAATAACTGCTCAGGATGCACCCGTAGCATACATAAGAGAATTTGACTATAAAAGAAATAATCGTATAATTTAAGATGATCCAGAGAAGTAAATAGGATCCATGTAAGCGGTTGGAAGCTAATTTTAAAAGTCAAAAAGTCAGCTATCCCCACTAGCACGAATATACATTCACAATAATAATACTTAGACCCACAACTTCATCGCAAGTCAAAAAGCAAAATTGTTTGCATGTGTTTGACAATCCACTCAATGCCTCTTCATCATGAAACCATGAGGCTATCTCCGAATACCAAGTTCATGTCAGTGACATGTGATGTCCCTTTTTTGCATTTCTCCGTTGCATTAGATGCAAATTGTTTCAAAGATAAACGTCTCTCTGATAATAACGTTGAATGTTATTGATGTTTTCTCTCTATTTTTTAAATGTTTTCAAGTACAAGATTTTTATGCAAACCGAAAACCTCTAACTCATTTTTGAGCCAAATTCTCATGACAAATATAACTCTCACCGCAAGCGTTTTGCCCCCAGATTTCTAGCATTCCATTATTTCGTATGTTTTTTGCTCCAAAGAGGACAAATTAAAACACTGGACAAGAGAGGAAGTTTCGAATAAAAGTATCATCCACATAGGGGAGCAGATGGGCCTTATCCATGCACGCATCTTCTGTCCTCTACTCTTTGATGCCGCCCGCACATTCCATCGGGATGACTGCAGTGTCCTCTTGACTCTCTCCTCCATGTTGCTTTCTGTTCCTCTGTTTCCCCCTTTTTTTACAAAGTACTTTTGTCTCCTTTATTTCTGCTGAAAGATACTGGGGAGTGTGTTTGCACGAGTGCAGATACACTGTCGCACGCCCCACTGGCGTCTGCGACCGACCTCAGGGACTTATAAGGCCAACAAGAGACACCAGAGTGTCCAACATGGCAAGCAGACAAGCCAGCAGGTTCTCGATGGGAGACACCATAAAATTCCTGTTGTTGAAAAAAAGGTCTTGACTTCATCGCTTCTGTAAGTGTTTTGCGCTTTGTTGGTTTTGTAATGATGGGTTTGTATCCTGGGGAAGAAGGTAACTGTACAGCTTCCAGAAATATAAGTTCTCCGAACCGGTTGAACGGTCATTGGGAGCAAACAATTCGGTGTTGTTGAATTAATTTTTCTTTGGATTGAAATCAATGAAATGATGAACGGAGAGACGTGAATAGGGACTTCTATCATGATTAGGATTCATCCTTTGATGATGGGAAGGAGTGTTCAGCTGGCAAACAGAAGATCATGAGTTCGAATCCTGCTACTGATCATTGCTGGTTTTGATGAATGCAGAAAGATGCTCTAGAATTGTCTAGGAAAATGTAATTGTGTTCATGATGAAGGCGATGAACAGTAATCAACGAACTCAAGAATAATCTCTCCGATGGAGAAATTTGTAAGTGTCCAGCTTCCAGAAATATACTGAATTGGAAGTCAGTGGTGATTATTTGAAGTAAATAATTCGATCGCATCTAACTAATTTTCTCTTTCGATTAAAACCGATGGAAATGTAATGAACAAACATGAAACGTGTCATCATTTAGATTTTATCAATAAAAAGTCATTTGACCCAACACCAATCTATATAATTCAGTAGCGGATTGGTAAAACGGTTTAAGTCGACTTATCTCCCAGTTGAGTTTTTGAGGAATATTTCCGAATCTAAGGAAGGGGAATGAAAGGGAGGGCGGCATTTTCATGATTACATTTGTTGTAGCTCTCAATCGGCTCTACAAAAAAAGTTATAATATAAGTTTTGCTATCACCCTTAGATTCCGAGATATTCATTGAAAACTGGTCAATAGTCAAAATTGACTTGTACCGTTTTACCACTTCGCTACTGAATTATGTCAAATAAAATATTGGTCCAGTGGTGACATTCGACAGTTCATTGGGAAGCGCATTGAGCGATAAATTATTAATTCCAATACCCCTTCTGATATTCTTCTACCCATCTCATCATATCGAAATCACTTTTAGTTCCCGTCTTCAGAATCAAGTACTCAAACAAGATTTCATCATTAAAGCTTTCATCATTTGGCCCTCACATTTTGAGGAATGTGAGGAAATACTTTGTGGGCCGTGTGATGTGAACTATTTTATGTTACGGACCGGAAAACCGCGAGCTAGCCGAGCGAAACGAAGTTAGAATCGCAGTTTATCGGGCCTAATAACAAAAAATATTTCGAAATGGAAATATTTTATTCCAGCATTGAGAATATGTGAACTCCTGAATCTGGAATACATATTCTCGATTTTGGAATACACATATTCCTGATTCACACACATATTCGTAATTCGGGAGTAAAATATTCCCGATTCGTATTTTTTATTCTGTGTTTAGAAAAACCTAACACAATTATTTTGACGATAAAACTTGATAGTTTAATCCTTTATTTTACATGTCCACATAAGTTGTCTTCTGATGGTACACTCGACAGTTCAATGGTAAGAGAATCAACTCGATGATCTAAACATCATGAGTTCTTTGCGATCGAAATAGTATTTTTCCGGCCTGTTGCGATGGGTTTTTTTACTCGTGTGGTTGGCCATTCCTCGCCTACGGCTCGGAGGCCAACGCCACACGAGTAAAAAAATCCCATCGCAACAGCCCAGGAACAATATTTTTCTCTAGTGATTTTCAAGTTTTCGAGTTTGGGAAGTATGTAATACCAATTCCCAGACGAGAAATCGTGAGAAGCAGTACAGAAAATAATTTTTTGTGTCACGGGACCTGAAAATTAATATACACACCTCGCCATGGAAAACATATCACCCTTCCCCAAGTACTTGCCATCCTTGCCTTTGGCTCGGAAGGCAATCTTGCACATGGAGGACGGTGATCTGTTTTCCAAGGCTCGGGCATGTAATGTACTAATTTCTCATCGAAATAACTAGTAAAGGCCTCCAACAAAAAAGTAAAATTCATAAGTTTCCCGATTGGCCATCAGAACTCTTCCCCCTTCAAATTTCCGCTGAGAGATCCCAGTCAATCTCCACCAACAGTCGGGTCAGCTGACTCCTTCCCTTACATTATTCCCTCTATTTATTTTCCAACAGAACAACACGTACCGGCATATGGGTCCGACTAGGCACTGGGGGTGCCCATTCAAATTGATGGGGTGTACGGGTTCGCTCCGCACGAATTAGTCCTTATATGCGCACACAAACTAGCCAATGAATGTTACCCCCATACCCGACCATCGATTCAATCCAAATTGATCTGCTGGGGTACACCGAATTGAGCTTCAAATTAAACTTGGACCAACTGTCACTGTTCTCCCATTTTTTTTTAAGGAAAATAAAAGTCATGTGGGATATCAATCATAAGGAAGATGTCGGGAGTGAATTCATGGGTGAGGATGAGTATTTATAACGGTTTTGTGGTGGTAACACAATGATAGAACGTGGAACGTGTAAATGAAAGTCTTTGACTGGGGGGAAAACGGTGGGGATTTTTTTTCGAGAATAAAAGGATTCTTGAGGGACTCGTGAGGGCGTGGTCGGCCATTCTGGCACGTGGCTGTACTTCAATACGTATCATCAGCTGCTTCCTGCCTCACCTTTGCCAGTAATCTTTTATTTGACCCCCTCGGAGAGAAATGAGAAAAATCTAGTTGCTGTTTTTCCTTTTTGAAAGAACGAAATCAGAGGGAAAGGAAAGAAAAATCCGGAGAAAAATGGGAGACTATAATTTTGAACTCGATCCAATCATCCCGGGATTTGATGGGGGAGTTTTCTTTTTATGTGCAATGCGATTATTTAGCTCATCTATTTAAAGACACTCACCCTGTTCGATTGAACGTGCCAACTGCGTCTTTTTCCATGACGCTGGACTCCGTCCTCGGAGAGGGTGAGATCAGCTCGACTACCGCCAATACCGCTGTCGTACTGACCTACTAGCAGACGCAGTCGATTTCCTGGACATATTCCCTGAAAAGTTGAACGACAGTTAATAAGTGAACTTGTTGAAGTAGTGAGTTGTAGTTACTCGTACAAATTTCCTTGTATGCACGGAGAGAAATTTTTGATAAAAACTAACCTACCGTTCTATAAAAGTGTATCATGACTCATCGTTTCCTCATTTCTATTCCGAAATTTAGTAAAAATTAATATATGATGATCAAATTTTATTCTCCGTTAGAGAGATTTTATCCTCAAGCATAATAAATTTTACCCTTCCAGTCCAATAATTTTTATGTAGATAACAACGAAAATTCAAGAACGGTTGGAAAATTTTCCCTACCGGTACACTAATTTTTTCCTCTACCGGCACGGTAATTTTTATTTTTATCAGGATAAAATTTCTCTAATGTAGAATAAAATTTGATCTTCATATATTAATTTTTACTAAATTTCGAGATAGAAATGAGGAAACGATGATTCATGATACACTTTTATAGAACGGTAGGATAATTTTTATCAAAAATTTATCTCCGTGTGGGGTGACGAAAAAATATGCAAGCAAAGTTAATTCAAGTGCGTCCACCCACTTTTTTAACTTTTATATTCTGACCCTCTTTTTTTAACCCTAACATTCTGACCTTCATTCCTTCACCTTTAAATTCAGGCCCTCAGTTTTTGACTCTAATATTCCGACCCTCATTTTTTAACCTCCACTTTTTGACCCTTATATTCTCATACTTAGTGTGTAACCCTTATATTACACTTGAGAGCGCTTGGCACAACCCGGGCTGATACGAAATAATCGAATTGAAACACCAATTCCCCATTCGAGTATAAGAATCAAGTATATTGTACACTCAATTCAAGTATGGCAGCCACGGAATATTATTTTTCCGTGAACTCTAATTTTTTCAGAATTTTTAAATGTCGAGAAACACTAAAACATAAAAAAACGAAAACGGGCGGCGCCGCGCTCATTGAACGAGTGATCGAGGGTTAAGGACCACCCTAATAACTAAAATACAATAAAGTTTTCATAAACAATCACAAAACATTTAAACAAATCGCTGCTTAAATAGAAAACTTTAAGCAATAAAAGCCAATTTAATGCGAATCTTTCTTGAAAAGAAAAACTATAGATTAAAAACTAATCGAATTAAGGAAATGGGGAAGATAGATTACCTGCCTGCCCCTGAGGGCGCATAGCCACCATCCCTCCAGACCCGAGGTATTTTGCTCTAAAACCGTTAGAACGTCACCCTTCCGAAATGCCAGCTCGTCGGGTGCCTCCGCTATGTTGTCGTAAAGGGCGCGCGCCTTTACGCATTTCTGAAAACACAAAGGGTAACAAATGGCTTAAGTAAATTTGTTCGGTCTGGTTCATTCACCTTTTTACTCCCTCAAACGTAAACGAAATAATTTCTGTGCTCGTCGTTTTGAGAGAAATATTATTGAGGCCTCCCGTTCTTGCCAATTAATGCTGCTCTTTAGGCTCAGGGGCGAGTAAAAGAGGCGACAGTGTGACAATGTGTGAGACAAGTGTTTGGGTCTCTGTTATGTTGCCAGAAGCACTCAAGTGAGTTCAATTGAATTGGCCGCGCACTCAGAAGAAGTTTATGTGACGTCATTTTTTGGAGCATGTGGTCTTGCTTTGAGATTGAATTACTTGAGAGATTGGTTGCAGAGAACATGTGTAGAGAACATTTTAGAGAAATATGAAACCATTTTTAGAAACAATTGCAGTGACGAATTGAATGAAACGAGAAGATTTCAGGGATTTAGTACAGCTTATTTTCACGATAGGTTTGGAACTAATGGCTTTAGCGAATGATTTTCAACGTTTGCTGGTCGTAAAATTTCGTAAGGTAAATGTACCTATGCTCGTCTCTGTCTCTACACTGAGAAAAAAAATTTCAAATATCTGAAACATATTTTCTTCAGACAAGTAAATTTTTTTCAATTGCTTAATTCTAAGAGAAAGGCCTCATGCTTTAAAATATTCTTGTACTCAAGTATTTTTTTTTTATCGTTATTTTACATCGCTTCTACGCGATTGAAGTAAGTTCATTTGCGACAAAATCATACTTGAGTACAATGTTGTCCGGTGGCTTGGCGCAGTGGGTAAGTTCGTTGCCTCACATGCGAACGGTTCCGAGTTCAAATCCCGAACCGGTCTTCGACCCGGTTAGAGTATACTGCGATGATGATCAAGACTTTAAATGGTTAGATCGCACCATTCTACCCGGCCGGGATTTGAACTCGGAACCTTTCGCATGTGAGGCAACGAACTTACCCACTGCGCCAAACCACCGGACAACATTGTACTCAAGTATGATTTTGTCGCAAATGAACTTACTTCAATCGCGTAGAAGAATCGTCAATCTTCTAGCATTATTTGATCCTGTAATTGGCCTGTGCTGTTGGATCTTTATGAAATAAAAATGAAAATGAAATATTCTGTTGCACCTCTTCCTGTCTCAGAAATTCATCGATTCCAGTTTGGTAACTCATGTACCAAACGAGGGTTAATGCTGTCTTTTTCAATGAAAATCTTCTCATTTCCAGCACTCGCGTAATTAAAAAATGCTTCGAAGCATGAGATTACACACCATAACGAGAACAATATATTATTAAAATTCCTGTCTGCTCTCCACTTAAACCCTTCTTACCCGAACTCTCCTCTCATCCACCGAATTTTCGACGTTTTAATTAAATTTTGAACGGTTAATATTGCACGTGGAAGATTTTCAAGGCGCTCCGAGAGTGCTTAATGCAATTAGGTGCCACTAATTGGCGATGACATGCACTCTCCGAGGATCTAATCAACATTTAATCACCCCCGAAAAATCCGAGAGATGAACTTCGAAGAGAAATACCGTTCTGGAAGTGGAGATTGGAGACGCAATTGCATTCGGATATTACGAATGAAGCTTTCCCGATTTCCCTCATTCTCTGCAGCTCGATAAAACCGAGTCGTTACATACATCAGAGAGTTTGATTAAAACTGTCGCAAATGGTATTGTGGGGCGGGATGAAAGCCGAATTGAAATGAAAAAAACCTGTCCTAAACCAATATTTTGAGTCACCGAGGGGGACCACCGTCGAGGTAATTTTTTTGGTATCTCATGTGATCCGTATAAAAACCATTTTGTATTCAAACGTTGGTATTATGACACCGGCTGGTTCCTTCACCTTGTGTGAGTCAGGGGGCATTATCCGATCTTACCAGCCGGCGCGATAAATTCACGCGCTCAACTCAAGAGGGAATGAAAGACTCCACACAGAATGGAAAAACGTAAATAAATACAAAGGAGGGTAAGTTGAACTTTGTTATCTGTAGGAAAAATTGGTTACGGAGAACAAGTTCAAAGGGATTTTGGCCCGGCAATCTGTATCTCTTGGATGAATGTGATGAATCAATTGGGTAATGAAGGGGAAAACGGGAGATAAGGTTTACTTTTGGGGTTCGAGATTTTTTTCTTCCTTTGTTCGTTGATAGAAAATTGAACGGTAATTCTTCTCTCCCACAATTCTGGCAGATGAAGGAAAATAGGTAGAGATGATGGAAGGGGAAAATGTGAGAAAAATTCATTGTGAGACATAATTGATATTTAATTATAGTTAATTGTAGTGATATTTAATATATATTTAATTATAGTTTGCATAAATTAAGGAGTACACGGAGAAAAAAGTTGAATGAAAAGTACTACAAAATTATGGCAAATTTTACTATACGAAAGGTAATCGTGGAGTGAAGTTGTAGTTCGATAAAAAATACCTCTTGCGGAGGATATCTTACTATTTGTTCGATTAAAAAAAAACAAATCTATGGATGCAAAAATTACTGTTTCCTGTACAGTAAAATTTCTCGATGTGAAGGTTATGGGAATGGACGAACGTGAAATTTTACGATACCGCGTTTGGTAAAAAAAATCATCTTCAACGGAAACACTCTGTTTCAATTCTCCTGCATCGCCAGTGGTCCTACTGCGCATTCCTGTCGCGCAGATGAGCCCACACACTACTTACACGCGCTTAGATTGTTAATGGTGGGGGAAGTCAACTTCTCCAACTGAAATCTTAGAGAAGCGAAATCATAGGGAGTATCCACTGCATGAGGTATTCGCGATTGTGAAATTCAGTGAGTGCAGAAATCTGAAATTCAGTGATTTTGTCAACAATGTTCAGCAAAATTATCACTAACTTCCAATGACATCATCATGAATTTTCAGAGTAATATCATTCATTTTCAGGAGTCCATCTCTAATTTGTAGGAATCTATCAGTAGATTTTAGAGATAAAAATCACCCATGAACAGTCATTCTAAATATTATCCAGTATCACCCATAATCGGTAATGGATTCCTACAAATCTCTATGAAAAGAAAGCCAGCCAAACTAAATGGTCCACATATTATTAAAGACTGAAGTCCTCATTTGAATCACAACAGGCCAACCTTATACATGACCCGTTTAAGTAACTTGATCCTGCTTTGACTGGGAACCAAAGTAGCCGAATTCAATACAGCAATAGTCATTTTGAAGCTTATTCAATGCTCTTGCAAATTCTACAATGCACGTCCCATTTTTCTCGTCTTCGTCGCATGGCCGAAGTACGATTAGGTGGAATCCCATGTACTTGAAAGCAAAGTGAGAGCAGAACATCCCAATTATTTCCCCTAAAAAGAAGAATAATAGTAATTTACGCAGGTTTCAACAGTATTAAGATCAGTTCACCATTCCACTCTGCATTGTACTTATCTCCAAAGCATCAAAACACCATAAAGGAGCCACTTCAAAAGACGACTCTGACGAGAGTTTACCACTAATCGTTTCGTCCCTTTGACCAACGAAATTCCAGTGATTAGTATCTTCAGATTGACGTGCGGAGGGTCTGAAAATTAGCCTGCCAGTGACTCGACGAAACACGAAATATACTCACACTATACAATCCATTCGTCAGCAAAAAAAAGGAATTTCCTCGTGGCTCAAACCACAGAGAATTCGCAATTTGTATTCTGCTTCAGTAGAACCATGTTCGGGCTCTTTCCTTTCGAAAGAGAATTATTCAGAAACCACAGAAATAATAGATCGGAATTTTCATCCATTCATAATGCAGAATCACATTCAACGATTTAGTGGAATAGACAAGTATTGACGATCTATGCTTTCTTTTTACTTCACAATCGAGAAAAAAACATACAATGACCTCCCTATTTTAAATCCCGTCCAGAAACGGATAGCGGGAGACGAATTCACTGCTATTGTTGGCTAGCGGGAGTTTAACTAAATAGTACTCAGATAATCTCTCATGTTTAATAACTTTCTGGGTAAGTCTCGGGATTTTGCGTTTCACTAAAGAGGGGAGTTTATGCAGCGTTACACGTCTGGTGAGGTCACAGGATATTGTTGGATAGGATTTTGAAATAGGAAGGAGGGGAACTAGGATAATTCTTGATATTAGTTTGAAGAAAAATCTACTGAAAAAATGGATAGTCCAGACCGGGATTTGAACCTTGAATGAAAGCCCTCAAGTATTCGTCAGTTTTTTCATATTCTAGATTTTCGAAATTTCAATTAATTGGAGATTCGGCGATTTAACACTAAATATCAATTTTTTCGTAGAAAATTCTAATAACTTGAGAAATTCTTGTCGTAATGCTGCTTCAAAATTTGGAATTTTCGGTGAAATCTAAAATTTTGTAATTTTTTCCCCCTCAATCCCATTCAATATTTATCTTCGGAAAATTACAAGTCAGCTGTCTATGAAATTTTTAGGACAAAGGCCGATTGATCATAAATCGAGTGAAATAATTAAGAGTCTCTCCCGTTTACCTGACGAGGATCAAACTTCGTCATGGTCATAGTTATTTTGGCATTTATTAATTAATTATTATCAATAATAGTAAACTAAGAATTGAGCGCTAAGTTAAACAGAACGCTTCTATTCTTATTAACTTCCGTTTAGAATTTTTCCAGATTGTAATCTTTGAAATCTGAGTTACATTCCAACTTTAAATCTACTAACAATGGGGTATTTCATGAGTAACTGTAGAAAAATCAATCATTTGTGTAAAATCTCAAATTTTACAGGGGTCTCATTTTGCCCCGGTCTCCCTTAATAAATTTACGTACGTTAGAGATTAGAAATTCAAAGTGCACTGTTAAAAATTTCCGTCTGAATTTTCCGTGTCAAATTCCCGAAATTTTTATCTCGTTCAAGTTCTACTGAAATTTCTGTAAATCTTGTCATTGAAAAATCAAATGTTTCATTGATTTTCTTGTCAAATGACATAGAAATCAATTAAATACTTGATTTTTCAGGTCAATTATTCTGTGAAAATTCAGAAAAATCAGGAAAATTCAGGGAAAAATTGAATATTCATGTAATTTTGTTTCGGAATATTCATGTTCCACGGAAAATTTAAATAAGTTGTGAAATTTCCATCTCACTTCCACTGAAAACTCATGAATTTCCGCGAATTCTAGTTAAAACTTGAAATTTCATGACCATTCTTTCCCTGAATTCCATTCAATGTCACTCTCATGAGATTTACCGTAGTATCTTCCATGAAATTTCAACAGATTTCTAACGGTATGTATTTATTCTGCTGTTCATCGATCGAAAGGATCGATCAATAAGCAGACTACGTTATTCGTTCGCTCATTGATCAAGTTCACCTTTATGATATCCCTCGACTAAGAAATGTTCCGACCTGAAAAAACAAATCCTGATTATGAATTCAACTACACGGAGAGAAATGTTCAGTAAAAATTACGGAACTCACAATTCGCTCACCGATTACGGAATCGACTCAGAAAATTTAAGTGATGGTATCGTAATTTTTCAGAGAAGATTCAGATAAAAATTGCGGAACGCTCTGGAAAAATTCCGTGACAGTTCCGTAAAATTTCCTACAACCACAATTCGCTCCGGAATTACGGAAAAGATACGTGATTTTTATTGAATATTTCTCTCCGTGTACTTTATGCGTCATGCGATCCCTAAATTTAATAATTAGAAATCAACAGATGCTGCAGTGCAGTCAGTACAGCCTCTACTTGAATTACTCTGAGGTCAATGGAATTTAGTCTGGCGAGAAATACAATGAAACAAAAAAAAGCCAGTGGTAAAAGGTGAAAGCGATATCGTTCTCCTTGCGACATTGTTTACCACCTATTGTCGTGTTCCAAGGAACAAACTGATTATACCGGTAAGTCAAGTTCCAAGTGTAGCTCATGGTAAGTAATTCAACGCTAATACAAATGTACACCACTTGAAAGATTGTAACAACACAACATTTAAATTCTATCTTATACAATTATCCGCTGACAGCCCGCATAGTTATCTAATTCCATTGTATTTGAGCATCCGAGGCCGGACAAAAAGAAAAATCTAAGGAGAGTAAAAGTCGCACGCGTGTCGAATTAGCTCTGCGGGTTGTAGCTTCCCTAGTTCCCATGGCTAATTGACTCGCTTCGTTACGTATTACAATGTAAAACGATGGGATGAATAAATAAATAAATTTGAATAAACCAGTGAATTCATTAAAAAATGCCCAAACGCTGGAGATTATTGCCTTATACTGAACATTTTGTCAATTGTGTGAATTGTTTATTTATTTATCATTATTTATTCATTGTTTTTTAATTATTAATTTATTTAGTTATTTATCAATGATTGTACTCATCTCCATGATGTTAATCAATATAAGAAAGGTCAAGGGATATCGCACTGAGAGAAAAATCTGAAGTTCGATTTACAATAAGAAAATAGTTGAGGCATTTTGGTGAACGATACGATTGTTTTTGTATGCGGCACATAACATTATAGTAACTTTACAAGCTTAATTTTTGCAAATCAAAATGCAGTTAAACTAACCGAAGTTTAAAAGTAACCACGACAAATCTATCGTGAGGAGAACTATAAAATAGTTGCAATGACTACATTCCATTGTAGTAATTACTTCTCCGGCCATAGTTACCGTAACCCATGAAAAATTGTTGAGGACTTTTTGACTATAATTCGATGGTGATGGAATATAGTCAGAAGAATTATATTTTTCTCTCAGTGCGGAGAAATAATTACGACGTTGATTAAATTGTCATAGTGCGACGTTTCGTTGAATTATTTTAGCTTCATCATGCTCTTGACGGCAATCTACACCTAGTCAAACTATTTCTATCAATATTCGGGTCTGAACACATAATGTGCAAACAATTAAACAAAACATATGAATAAAAAGTCAGTGTGCAGAAACATAGGATCAACCAAACGCAAGGAGACAGGGATTCATTATTATTTATTTATTTCTGCGATTGATACATGATATTATTTGGCACGAATATCCCTGAATACATGAGTACGGAGAATATGCCAATCTTCCAGAGAAAAAGAAAATAAGAATAGTTCATAGAGAGAAATGTTCAGTAGTAATACCACGAGACCTCCAAAATTATCGGATATTCCCGGATTGTTTTGTTGCGTAGCAACGAGAGGGAGAAGTTTTGCAGATTAAAATCCCGAGCGCGCAGCGCGAGGGATTTTTGTGCAAAACTTATCTCAATCGTTGATACGCAGGAAAACATGAGGGAAATGTCCGATTAATTTTGGAGGTCGAGTAGTATTCGACGGATTATTTTTGGTAATCGGATCTTCCCAAACCGACTCATTTTGACTTTCTTCCTGACTTTTGTCACTCCACAGGATAATATTTGACAGTTATTTGGTTAAAGAAACAATTGCAGAGCTAGAAGGTAATTATCAAAAGCTACAGGGAAATTATCAAAAGCTAGGGGGAAATAACCGCTGTAATCTTAATTGGGAAGTACTTCATGTTATTGAGGAATATCCAATAAAAATGACGTATTTTTTTCGTAATCGGTGAGAGAACTGTGAGTTCCGTAATTTTTAATGATTATTTTTAGTAATCGGATCTGGCCTTCCCTGGGCCAATCAGAGTTCAGTATTTACTCAGTTCAGTTTTCAGAGTTTTCAGAGTTCAGTTTTTTTACTTCCGAATGGAAGCATTGTATTCGTCAAAACCGAAATTGAATCACTGAATTCAATTGAAAAACATTTGTAGCACCAAAGAGATGAATAAATAAAAAAAAATAGAATTCAATTGAAAATACATCGTCATAGAAATTCCATTCCGAAGTAAATCGCTAATTTATTAGCAAAAATTAATTGACTATCTCATGATGAAAGTAATTTTCCACTTGTTTTGCGAAGATTTATCAAAAAAATTCGAAAAATCGCACGTACATGCGGATTTAAAGACGCACATTTCCTAAGAACATCATATCTTTACGTTTCATGACATTCTACATCATTTCCAGGCAAAATGAGATCATCAAAATCAACGATAACAAAGCTTCCATTCGGAAGCAAAAATACAGTGAAATCTATTAATTTAGGAAAATGAATAAACTTGAGTAGTTGAAATTCAGTTCAATATTCGAAAATGGAAGAATTCTGCCCCTAAACAAGTGTTCTGAAATTGAATATTAAGTGCCTCGCATGTCTTATTCCAAAAATATCCATTGGAATATGTTTCAACTTTTCTCTTGTCACATGTTTCATTGTTTCGTCCAAAAACCATGCCTGCTCTCCCCCCACTTGTTCCTCAAACTCAAAAGACTTCCAGAAGGCCAATCGGTCGTCTTTGAAACCCGAAACGTCTGGACTCCCCTGATCTGCATATGTATTTATTTCTCCTAATTCCCGTATTTCTTTCAGGCATCAATATTCTAGGAGACAATAGAAATTCGAACTGAGAGAAATTCCAAGGGGTTAAGCCTGGTGAACATGTGGTCGTTCTCACCGCAGGTTAGAGTACTCTACCTGTGTTCGCGGCGTAAGAATTTAACTCCCTACATTATTTCCTCTCCATACCCGGAAAAATGACGCATTTGGATCGAATAAATTTTTTTTAATTTTTTTGCTTATTTCAATAAAAATTTTGATGTTATATGAACTAAATAATTCATTCCAATTAAATCTACTCTTAGAATGAAACAAACGTTCTATTCGATCAAAATACAGAACTACTGCATATCAATTAATTAATTTTCTTCGCAGTTTCAAAAATAATTTCATTTATAACTAATAAACTTTTGATTTGGATCAAGGAAATATTTATTTATATTAATAAAAATTCATCATACGATATTTCAAATAAATTCCTTTCCTTCATTCAAATCAAGTTTACGCCATTCAAATGAATCATCTCTCTGAATGCAATTACTTTTCTCTTGAAGAATGAAAATTTGATAGCAACATTTCTTTCATTTTTATCTCACTATTAAAATACAGATTAACCTAAAAACAAGGGAGAAGAGTAAAATTTCAAATACGTTTCACACGACTGAAAGGAAACTTAGGAATTTGCCCCTTCATCAACACTTAATCAATAACTTATATATTTTTTCTATAAAAATGGTTTTAATCTTCAATGCTATGAAATAAACCAACATCCATCCTCTGAAGAATGTTGAGTGCCTCTAGATAACTGAGAGGCAAACCCCATAATATTCATCACTCAGCAATTACCCGATAAATCTAATTCTTCGACTCAAGAAATTGCAAAATTGCCTCAATTCCCTCGAATTCAACCTAAAAATTTCTGAAAAATGCAGCAAGATAGGAACAATCTCAATGCAATAATTCCCACCACCAGAGGACCAGTTTTCTACAAGACCTCAGACCGATAAACAGCCTTAAGTGGTCCACAAGCCGCCACCGTCGTGCCTACCATCTTGGCTCTACCTTCCAGGAAGGATATAACCTCGAGACAACCACCATCCGAGTCGCCGAGGAGTCATAAAACCTGCGTGGGATGAATGGACGTAGAAGTGAGGCAGAAATAACCAACACAGAGGAAACAAAACGGAGGAGAAAAAAAAATGGCCTGAACCTTGGAGGAGGGGATCGTAAAATTTGGCTTGCACACGTGAACACCAGCCGTTTAACTGCCAATATGTTCAGCTCGTCCCTCTGAGGCAAATAACAGGAGTATCTGGTCCGCATTTGCAGGGCACATTTTTATCCGTTTTTAAAATGAGGGAGGCTTGTGTAAGTACTGAGAGTTGAAGAGGATGCGGAAAATTTCCGCTTTGAAATATTCCTCGTAAATCGTTGAGTTCAGACATGACAGAAATATTTATTTCTAACTGGTCGTTGCCCCCCGGATGCACTTGATAATCCGGGAATTGCTGAGTCTAGCCAAATGCTTCAGTAAAGTGCAGGAATTCAATTTTTTTACTGACGTGGAAAAAAGAGGAAATGATGGGTAGAAAGTGGTAGAGTTTGTGCTGGGAATATCGTTCATTTCCGCGAGATTCAATTTTTTTGTCGGGACATTAGTGACGATGTGGGCTAATGGAAGTTTCACATTAGGAAGACCATTAAGATCAATCACCCTCGTATGCTTTTACGTTGAGTGGAAATATTTTAATCGCAAAAGTATGATCCTATTTTGACGACCTTCGACGACAGAGGTTCAATAATTTTGTCACGATTTCAAGTTCAATGGCACATTTTTTTGGACGCCATTCCTGGCACGTGTTGGGATGTGTATCCCACATTGGAATTTTTGCATTGATTCAGGACCACAAGTATTGGTCCGCAAGTTGAATAATCCGAGGGTAACTATATCTCCACTATAGTCCATACGCTGACAGCAAAAGGTATAAAATTGATGTGAACACTTGAATCTTACACATTTTATGATTTTCGATGTACTGTCAATAGTTACTAACAAAATTTGTTTTACACCGACATTTCGATAGATATAAAAAATACTTTAAGGGAACCAAATGGATTTGAATTTTCGGAAATTGGCCAATTTTTGCGAAAGATATAATAGTTTGCAACAACTGGGTACTAGTGACCACTTCAGTCCTCTGGTAACATTCCCACCCAATTGTTGCAAACTATTATATCTTTCTTAAAATTGACCAATTTCCAAAAATCTAAATTTATTTTATTCGTTAGATTTCAAGGAATATAATTTGCTTGAAGCATTTTTGAATATCTGTCAAAATGGCGTCGTAAAATGCATTTAAATAATTAAATTGTTAATAACTATTGACAGCATGACTGTATTGCATGCAAACTTACACATTTGGTTTCAGCTCATCAAAAAACTAAATATGTAAGTTTCACGTATTCACAAGAATTTCATACCTCTTGCTGTCAGCGTAGAGACTACTATTAGAGCCGTAGAGCCTTTATCCAAAATATTCATACACACCATTAGGAAAACCGGACTCACTTATCTCTTCTCCTTTTCCTGGGCAATCACAACCTAACGTTTCAAACGCACTCTCATTAAATACTCGGACACTGGCAACACTCATCATCATTCAACCACTTGCTTAACTCAATTTCGCAAGGAGTACAAGTTCATCTATAGCTTACGCTTCATTTTCACGCAGTCTCACATTAGAGACCGTCGCATTTTGTACATTATACGTAAAGGAAAACAAAAATAAAACAAAATTATCGCTGAAACTTGAAAGTTAAACTTCGGATTGCTATTACCGACATGTCCACCTCAACGAATTACTGAAGCTCTGATTACTGGTATGTAATGAATATATTTATTCGGTACATCCCTCGCACTGATAGAAAAGGGGGAACGATTTAGTTGCCGTTATCGAGACTTCTTAGCCATAACCACGATTTGTTAATATTGAATTTCCGGTTTACATAATACGAAGCAAAAAATAATCTTACATTTTTTTCTCTATGTTTATACTTTGGTATGACAAACATTTTGATGGGCGAAAATTCTGAGTAGTGTGAGCTATGATGTTCATGCTTTGGTTTTTACATCTAAATAGAGTTGAATGAATAGGACCTATTGATTGCACGTCACCAGAGATCCAGGACGTAATATTCCTTTGTCATTTATTTACTTCGTCCGAGGAATTGATTAAGAGTGGGTTTGTCTTCCGATCGTATTAAATAAAGTCAAAGTAATAAAGTTTCTTATGCATAGTTATGTAATGGTTATCTAGTAATGGTTATATTAAGTAATGGTTATTTAAATTATTCCATTTCCAATGGTTAACGATTAACAAATATCTCCCTAATAGTTAAGAAACCTCGCCAACAGCAACTCAATCCTTCTATCAGTGGATCATTCAGAAATGTCTCATTTCCATAAATTCTGATTGCATTAACAAACTTTCATCATTTCAATACCACCAAGAAAATTGGATTTGCGGTCCTGTAGCATTGGGAAGTGCAGAGAAAAGAGCAAGAAACTTATAACAATTTCACTAACATCAAATTACCTTAGATGTAGTAATCCTAACTGTAAATTCAATTCTACAAAGAGCAATAGTCCGTATAAAAATTACTCTTCCTCTCGATTCAGTTTACTATATTAGAGACAGTCCCATTTTGGGCATTCTTGTGTACAAAGGAACAGTCAAATAGAAACTGAACTAGCGCTTGAGGATTTGTTCCTCTCCATCAATTATTCAAGCCCTAATCACTGGGATTTGACGACTTCCATACATCCCTTATAGTTAAAAAAAGAATGATGTGCGTAAATTATAATTGTATTTCCAAATTTTCATCGGTAGTATAACACTAAGAAAATCTGATCTCAGATCCCGTAGCATTGAGAAGTGTAGAGAAGCGAATACGAAACTCCAAACAATTTTAATAACATCACATTACCTCAGGTGTAGTAATCCTAATTGTCTAATGTTTAACTTGAAAAGTTTACTCAACTCCAGTATGCAAACATGAGTCAGGAAACGTTTCAAACTTCCGCCCAAGAATCCCAACGATTTGTGAATGATAAATAATCTTTACCAGGAAAAGACGAGTTACTTCGTCATCTTCACAAGTTTCTCATCTCGTGCGTCACTGATTCCTCAAGCACCGCTGAGTTTATCAGGTTAACACTTGAGAAGTCATTCATGCCTTTTTTTCAGGAACAAGGCGACAGTGTAATGTGAAACTACGGTAGCTGCCGCGATCGACCGGGACATGAAAACCACAATTTTTGTTGATGTCCAGACTACTTCATTTCCACGGAAGAGAAATTTCATCAGCCTCCGGGGGTACAAAAGCTGGCAGGAGTGAATGTTGAAAATGGGTGGGGCGATGGGATGTCCCTGGAGGGGATGAAGGAGACGGATAAAAATTTGCATAAATTCGATGCATCCTTGGAGGACCATCTGTTCACCAGGTTTGTCTATTTTCTCGGACTTCCTCAAATACCAGGCAATTTGTGGATTTAATGGTGCGTTTACATTTGAGGAAAGATACGACAAAAAAAATTCTGTTGTTTTTCCACACTGACAGAAAAAACAAACTAATATTATAAAGATACAGGCAGATACAAAATTATAAAATTCCCTTCACATCCTTCAGGGAACTCCACAAAAATGAGTCCTTTATTATCACAGAGCAAAAGATAGAAACAGTTGGAGCTGGTAAAGGTAATGAGTACTTCCAAAGATACTATAAAAAATGTGGAAAATCATGGTTCTATAAACGGAACCTTTGAAGAACGATAATTATGTGGATTAATCGTGCGGGAGCCAATCATTATAACCTGGTCAGCTCACTTACCAGGAGTAATGTTGTTCCATACCGTCAATGTGAATGTTCTAAGAAGAACTTGAATCACGTACAGTAATATTGTCCTCTATATACTGAGGAAGGACAGCAGTTATGGAATAAACTCAAAGAGAAAAAAATATTCTCACCCTTTGACATAAAAGTCTTTTTCAGAGTCTTGAAGGCCGTTGACTCATTTTTGAGATAAATCCATGTAGATACTTGACAATGAGTACTTCCAGTGAGTACTTTCAAAAATAGTTTAAAAAATGTCGAAAACCATGGTTCTACAAACAGAAATTTCCAAGAAAGATAATTATGCGGATTAATCGTGCGAGGGCCAATCATTATAACCTGTTAAGTTCACTTACTAGGAGTAATGTTGTTCCGTCTAGTCCATGTGAATGCGAATGTCCTAAGAAGAACTTGAATCATGTACAGTGGTATTGTCCTCTATATACTGAGGAAGGGCTGCAGTTTTGCAATAAACTCAAAGAGAAAGAAATATTCCCACCCTTTGACATAGAAGTCTCTCAGAGTCTTGAAGGCCGTTGACTAATTTTCGAGACAAATCAATGTAGATACTGGAGAATGAGTACTTCCAGTGAGTACTTTCAAAAATACTATTAAACATGATGAAAACCATGGTTCTATAAACAGAAACTTCCAAGAATGATAATTACGAGGGTTTATCGTGTGAGGGCGCATCGTTATAGCCTGACAAGCTCTCTTACCAGAGTTAATGTTGTTGCGTCCCCTGAATATGAATGTGGATGTTCTGAGGAGAACTTGAATCATATACAGTGATATTGTCTATATATATACTGTATATACTGTCACTATATACTGAGGAAAGATTGCAGTTGTGCAATAAATTCAAAGAGGAAAAAATGACCCCACCCTTTGACATAAAAGTCTTGCGTAGAGGAAATTTTTGGTAATTTTCAACTAACGATTTTGTTGGCCCAAACAAGACTTGTTTGAGAACTTGTTCGTTTCTCTCAGTGTACTGCAAATGCAATGGAGATTTCTTCCTGCATGAATGCTATATTAATTTAATACAGAAGTTTCTGATTCATGATTCACAGGGTCGAAAATTCTACTCTTTTCCGTTATTTTCTCATCTTGTGATATAAAAAAATGATTTCTTGAGTCAAAAAATTCTCACTTTATCAAGTAGTGCTCATATTCAAGTCAAGAATACTTCACGGAATTCATATCGTTCCTGGTTTATTCTACGGAATTCTTGTCCCAATAAGAGATGATACATTCGGGAGAATAATTTAATTTTATGATATTAACTCGTTTTTCTCTTTATCTTCAAGTGTAAAACGCCAGAACGTTTGAGTTGTTCTATTTACGAAATGTTTTCGTCCCGTCACTTTAATATTTTTTGATGGAACGATAGGAAGCGAAAGAGTGAATTTAAATGACAAAAGAAGAAATATAGAGATTCAATTTTCATCTCGAAAGAATGTTCATTCATAACTTCTAGTTGAATTTATTTTTATCCCCTTCATTGAGTCACAAATGCGGATCTGTGCGTGGGTGACGTGGTTGCCACTACCACACATCATCAGGTCCAAGTAGTGACGTATCATCCATTGCATGATGACGATGCTACCACCTAAACACGTACGACGCCTCACTCAGCGTTCAGTCGCATGAAATCCCATTAATGTTAGCGTCGAGGGGGTCTCGAGGTGTCAGCCCCAATCGTTGTATACTGGACACGCACGAGTTTATAATCCAGTGTAGGTAACTTGATTATTCACGCATGGACAAGCCTTTAGTGATACAAACAATGGGGGACAGAGTGAGGAATCTGATAAAACCACTCAATTCGTGGATTAATTCAAGCAAAAAAATCAATTGCGCATTGCACAATAGTGTTTAACATCACCGAACACTTAAATCTCTCAAGTTAATTCATATGTCGATGATGTAATGAATTAGCTCAATCAAATATTCATACAGAAGAAAGTCCGAGAAAAAGGAGTGACGACGGTCGACTGGGGTTGAACTCAGAACCTTCAGATTATCGGGCCAATGTTTGATCCACTTGAGTTACTAAGAGTCACCGTATTTAGTATGAAATTTGTAATTCTCATATATTGCGGTGATTACCTCTGTAGTTTAGGGATTATAATTTTTTAACATGAACTTTTCAAGTCCAATATGCGTTCTACATCACATTGTCGGTCTCATGTATAGTGACTTAATATGTGTAAAAGTACTGGTACTAGGTGAAGAAGTTGTAAAATATCTTCAATTTGACATAATAAATGTCATTATTACTTAAATTTAAATTTGAAATTATCAAAATTAATGAAGGTAGGTACACTGAGAAAAAAAATTTCTAATATCTGAAACATATTTTCTTGAGAGAAGTAAATTTTTTTCAATGGCTTAGATCTCAGAATGTATGCACTTCACGGAACTCGAATAAATTTTCATTCATCAATATCGTTCCGAGTTACGTCATGAATATTTTACATATTGCAATATTGAAAGTGCATAACGAAAAAATCATGAAAACAATAAAGACTAGAAGATTGACGATTCTTCTACACGATTGAAGTAAGTTCATTTGCGACAAAATCATACTTGAGTACAAGAATATTTTAAAGCATGAGGCCTTTCTCGGGTCATGTGAGTTGAGATGCCTAAGAGAATTAAGCAATTCAAGAAAATTTACTTGTCTCAAGAAAATATGTTTCAGATATTAGAAAATTTTTTTCTCAGTGTATCATTGTCAGTGATCTGGTAAATCTTTAACTTAATTTGAACCTCTCTGAGACATAAGTATTTCATTTATATGCTCGTATAGATGTACGCGCTCATCGCCTATCTCTGCCTCCCTCCATAAGGCAATAAATTTCATAATTTGTGATGAAGAGGTATACATAAGAAATTATGTCAGTAATGGTCTAGTAAGGTCTCACAAACCTTACCAGCTCTTGGCCTTACCCCGGATTTAACTCCAGCCACGTTCCCATCGGGAATTACTTTATTATTGCCTAAAAAACATGATAGGATTTTCAATCCCGTATGACAATACAATACTGACCCTTTCTCAACAAGACCGAACGTGCGCTGTAATTGTAACAATCATAATTGAAAATTTCAAAATTAAATTAATCATGAATAAAATTCGCTGCCTCGGACGACTGGAACCAATGAGGAATAAAGCGTGACAGACTTGCGAGATATCGATAGTTATCGACTTTAAGTATGTTCTTTTTGGAATAGGAATAAACTTTATATTTCGGGAGTTTGGGATCTTATGCCAGCCACATCTCTGTCGTGAATCCTGGATAACGACAAGAGCTGCACAGTTAAAAATTCGGTGTTAATTTTGACACTAAATCGGTATCCCAGAAAGCTCACACTGGTGTGAAGCATAATTTCGGTGTTAACGCTAACAACGAGGAGGTGTAACGGGTAACACTGTACGGAGTGAATGATAATACCGACTGAATAGTGTAAAATGGAAATTTTTGAATTTTAATGGTGTTCATAAAATCAACACCGCTTTCAGTTTTAACGAAAGACTCGGTGTTCATTTTTACTTAAAAATTTGATTCATTTTAACACAAAAATATTTTACTCCGCCCATCGTGGACTTGAACTTTTAAAGAAATTTTGACAAGATGAGAAAAATTCATAATGCTCAGCCGGGCATGCCAATGATAAAAGAGGCGAAAATTTTTAAAAATTCATAAAAAATCCGAATAATTTTGCAGGAAAAAAAACCGCAATGATTCCTTGAAAAACTATCCATTTTTCCGGATCATTTCGCTGATTAAATTGCATTCATACCTCCACAATAACCAATGCAATAGCAGAAAGACTCGTTATCTCCTCCAGTAGGCGTCGCCTGGGCTACAAGACATTAGCATTGAGGACCCGGCGCCCTTGTTGCGATTCAAAGGGAAACACGGATTGGATAAGCTCAAGTAGATTGCACCGTACCCCAAGGGATAACAAGAGCCACTCTCACTCGATAAATCGTTCCGCTTTTATTCAAATAAATGAAAAAAAAAAAGATATTACACCAATGGTTTACATGAGTAACGACGCTTGCGAGATGTAGCCACGTGGCAGATTTATTATTCCCCATCATAGAGTTCAACCCTGTTCTGCTGTATGTATGCAACCCCCAGTACAATATACTTTTCATTCATTTTTATTCAGCTGAGAGAGAATGGCCCAGGTAAATTTGATCGCTTTTTATGGTCGAACTGTTGAGCGCATATTAATGCTCCCTTTGTTACAGATTGATGAAAAACGTGGGATTTTCGGGGGATTCTATATCCGGGCTATTTTAACCTCAACGAGACTCATTAAACGTAACAATGGATTGGAAATATTCGAGTCATGAAATGGTTCCACTATTTCCAACAATGAGGAACAAAAATTACTTTCGCCGAGGAATGATTTTCTTGGGAGATGAATTTATTTCTCTAGAATTCAGTAGCGAAGTGGTAAAATGGTACAAGTCAATTTTCACTAGTGACCAGTTTTCAATGAATATCTCGGAATCTAAGAGAAATAGCAAAATTACTGTTATAACCTTTTTTGTAGAGCTGATTAAGTGCTACAATAAATGTCATTACGAAAATTTCTCTATCTCCCTTAGATTCGGAAATATTCCTCAAAAACTCAACTGGGAGATGAGTCGACCCAAACCGGTTTACCACTTCGCTACTAAATTGTATTTCTCCAAGCCATTCATTCCCAGATGGTCCAAGTCCTTCTCCAAATATTACAATTATGCTGAATTATGGTATGATTGTGCTACATATGACCTTGAATGAAATCCATTAATAATTTTTAACATTTAGAATTCAGTAGCGAAGTGGTAAAACGATTTAAGTCGACTCATCTCCCGGTTGAGTTTTTGAGAAATATTTGCGAATCTAAAGGAGATAGCGAAATTTTCGTAATTAAATTTGTTGTAGCTCTCAATCGGCTCTATAAAAAAGGTTATAATAAACATTTTGCTATCTTCCTTAGATCTCAAGATATTCATTGAAAACTGGTCAATAGTCAAAATTGACTTGTATCGTTTTGCCACTTCGCTACTGAATTATACTAATAGTTCACTGTGGTATAAGGGGTTACCGCGGGACGGGTGTGCTTGTTGCAAATTTCACACTCGTCATAACCTGCCACTGATCGTCCGAATATCACATACTATTTTATGTCGAGGCTAAAGTCGAAAGTGCGACAACGTTTAGGGAGGGGCGGGGTGGTGGCGCAAAACGGGGGTCCGGGGGGCGAAGCCCCCTCCCCCCATTGCAGAAAAACAAAATTATTACTGAATGAAAAATAATAATTTTTCAAACCCTATAATCATATTCAAACTCCATAATCAATTCCATTTGAATGAAAAAATTAATAATTTTTTATTGAAAAAAAGTCCCTACGATTTCAAAAAGAAAAGATTATCTTTGAAATACAATTATCTCATATTTGACACAATTCACTTTATTCAAACGATAAAAACTGTCTTCCACAACTTTCATATAATACTTCTTTCAATCTATTAAACATAATGAATTTTATTTTACCAAAAAATACTCTTTGGTAACCAATGACAAGGTCAACGGGACTTGTTCAAACGAAATCGCAACAGATGTGCAAAAAGGGTCAACAAATCCTTTTGTAAGGAATTTCAAAATCGCCAAAAATACCTAAAACAAGTTGTTCTAAACCCCTTCATAAGAAAATATTCAGAGGATCAATAAACAACTTCCTGGCTGCTCAATTCAACTCCAAGACTAATGAAAAAAATTTGTTTGAATCATCAATGAGATGCGCCACAACCGTTGGGAACTGATCTGACACAGTTTATGATCTTCATGAATGATTCAAAGGTCGTCCTCGGGGTCAAATAACCAATGTGGGTCGATGTTCTGTGATACCTCAACTTCCTTGATATTTCTCCCAATTTTTTTTTTTCATCATCCCACATTTTATACGTGTTCCCGGGATATGGCAATCTTCCAATCTCCGAATCCTTCTCAGCATCCCTAAAACGTAATCTTTTCTTGCTAGAGGGTAAGCACGATCGAACGTGAGAGACATCTTTTCATGTTCACGAGTTAAAAAAGAAGCAATTCACGTTGTCCAATGCATTTGTCAACCAATTCTCCGTCCAAAGTGCTTTCCACATTCCCCCGCTTCTCCCATCGTTTCGTTATTATTCGTTGTTTTTTTTATTTTGCTCTTAAGGGTCACTCCAATGAAATTCTATTCCCAACATTCATTCTCCTTTCATCTGTCACCATGGCAGTCTACTTTCAGTCGAGTGCATTTTAACTTTGCATACGCTACTGTAGTGAAAACACATGAGGCAAACTTTTCGTCGAGACTCTAGTTGTACACTTGACTCGCTTAGACGACGCTTTGGTATGTGTTTTTGTGATGGAGGGGCACGAGTGTTTCACTTTAGCAGACGCCCGTTAGCCTCTCGCCTTCTGTGCTTTCTCATGTGAATCTAGTGGGTACAGAGATTATGAAGGAGGTTGATGATATTTTAAGAGGAAAATTATACTTTTTATGGTTTTTATGACTTAGCGATAACAAATTGAATGGGAAAATTAGATTCATGGAATCATCTCGTTATTTTATGATGGGATTGTGATTTTATGATATTTTCAAGTTTTTCATGGCAATTAGGTGTCTTCGAGATAATTCCACAGTGAGAGAAACAGATTTACTTGAGGGAAATTAACCAACTTCATAGAAGGAAATGGAATATTTTTCACAAAAATGAAATTTTTCGTGATTATCCGAAATATCCCTAGAAGAATTCGAACTGCAGAAAAAAATGTAATCTGATATACAATAATCATTCGATCTGAGAGAACTCCATAGGTTTCTACCACAGAAAGAATACATTGACGAGGAGAGAATTTTTTTTCCTAAAAAGAAATTGTCCCCACGAAATTATTTAGTTTTGAAATCATCATTTGTTCCATAGAAATTATAAGTGTTTATTGGATAGAAATATCCGCTACTCAAGAACATTCACTTGATAAAACCGAAGTCTCATAGAATTCTCTGTAGAACGAATGTATTTACCCGAAACATACAAATGTCTGACGAGATCAATTACTACTACGGAAGTTACCATGTTTTGATGGAAACTTTCTTTTGTCCACATGTAAATTGATTCAAAACGATAAAACATCTCTTCAGGAGAACGTGTAATTTTTCGGCAGAACTAATTGTTTCGTTTAGTGCATATTTCTTTCATTTGTCTCATTAATTTCACGGAGAAAAAATATAATATTGCCAATCAAATCAGTTTCTGACAAACAAATGCCCGAAATTTCTGTACAAAATCTTCCTAGAAATTCTTGCCTGAAACATATTTGATTGGCAGAATTATATTTTTTCTCAGTGCATTCCTAAAGGAAAAATTAAAAATTGATGAGAACAAATAAATAAATAAGTAAATAAAGATTAATGAATGCACAAATAAAAAGAAGAATTTTTGCAGAAATCTACCAAGTTTACAGTTTTTTGTTTTTTCATGTTTTTTAAATTTATCGTTTTGTTGCCATGAGCTCTGTAAATAACTCTAAATTATATAATTGTCCATAATCATTTTTTATGTAATGTTCTGAATCTATAATTGGCTTCATGCTGTTGGCTCTCACCACCCACCAAATAAATAAAAATAAATCAATTAATTTCCGTAACGAGTAATTTCCAGAGGAATTTTCCAAAATGACTTTTGTAGAAATTGAAATTCTCTACAAAAAATATCACATGACAACTCTCTTGTAATCATATCTAATTAACCCCCCATTTCTACTTGCAATCACCTCAATCAGAATACTAAATGATCCATTGCGCTCTGGCGGATAAACTTGAAAGCGGAACAGTCAAACGCATGGACTCAATTGCAGTTGATTACCAAAAAAGGACCTGACTCGCCTCTCCAAATGTTGCCAACTCGTCCAGTTCCATTCGGTTCTGTTCCCCAGTGGTTGCCAAACGCGTGAATATTTTTCTCCTCCCCAGGGGTTTAGCTCCTTGAACATTCTCCCAACGACTTTAGAAATTCAAATGCATCAATCCAGTCTTCCGCAGGCCCCATCAAAAATTATTGAGGATAAAAATAAAGATAGCAAGGAACTAGTAGTTTGTATCGCCGATAAAACAGCGAAAAAAAAACCTTAAAAAATAATGTATCCGCGTCGAGTCTAAACGTTGCACGTGGTGTACACATTGTTTATAGATAAGCGTCATATTTGCGTTGTGTTATCGTGCCACGATAGGATCATATTTTTAATCACAAGCTACCATGACTCAAAACCACTCCTTCGCTGATGGAAATAACCTTTCAATAATAACGAGATATCACGCATTTCACCTACACCGTAATTTCAATAATTTCTTTTTCGCTCTTTTATTCTCAATCTGCTATTTTATTTTTGAGCCCAAGGACAATTACCTGTACTGGGCCTTCATCCTGGGCATCCGTATGCATCACGTGCTTTCTCACGGTATCACTGGACACGCAAAAGCCAGGGTAACGCTGATGATTCGAGAAGCCCACGGGAAAGATGAGGTGAGGTAGAAAATGAAATGTAGAGCACCTGGAATTCATGACTCCGAGGCATCATTTTCCATTCGTGGTAGAAGACTCGTTTCAACGGGATGAAATTAACCGCGTATAATTTTCCATACCGCTTCAATCGTGATTACGGACGGGGGGACTATCTTGGGTGTACAACGGATTGACGCCCCATTTCAATGGAGTTGATAAGATTAAATTTTATCGTCAATCGATACAGGGAGATTTCTAGACGATCGTTTCGGGTTGGGGGCATATTGCATGGAAAAGTATTGATGGATTGGGAATATTATACTTGGTGTGAGGCTAAGCATTCTTGACTGAAAAATATATATCATGAAGAAGATTTTTTCAAATTAAAGAATAAAACTAGATATTCTTGATTCAAGAGTATTCAGCTTTTTTCGTGAGACGAAAGAGTGTATTGTGTTACAGGGGCCTAAAGGAGCACTTTCCGGGTGCCTGTAAACTGGCACTTTACAGACGTTTTGCGACAAAATAGTGTATGTCGATACAAGTGAGACGAAATTTTCATGAGTGTGATTGGTAGCCCTCGGCTCCCCCTCGGGCCGGCAACTTCACACTCGTGAAAATTTCCGTCTCGCATGTGTCGAACTAATTATACAGTGTTTACTAAGATTTCAGCTTCGGGGGAATGAATTCCACGAATTTAAATCGTCGGGAAGCCCCTGCTCATACACACGGAAAGATAAATTCAATAAAAATTACCAGAAAAAAAAACGTGAAAATTACGTTTCAAAACGTAATCCACGAGCGAAGTACAATTCAATAAATCCCTCCCTAGGGACCCTTACCCACGTGTTTACCAGCCTAGCCGAAGGCGAGGGTAGGGAATATACTTTTCGTGTCACGGGACCCGAAAAGCCCCATTTTTTGTGGCGCTGCGCGCCACGAAATTGGCGTCTTGCGGGTCCCTCGACACGAAAATTAATATAGACACCTCGCCATGGAAAACATATCACCCTCCCCCACGTGCAAGATTGCCATCCTCGCCTTCGGCTCGGGACGGTGATCTGTTTTCCAAGGCTCGGGCATGTAATGTACTAATTCTGCACATGGGCAGAACTCCTATATTTTATCTACCGTGGTCAGGACGTTATTTTCTGTCACGGCATAGGCGCAGTCAGATTTCCGCGAAGTGGGAGGGAAATGTACACTTGGTGCCCGCCGTGGCGGAAAAACTACTCCGCTGGGACTGAAGATTCCAAAATTTACAATTTCAGAAATAGAAGTTTTTGCTTCAAGGTAAAGAAGATTGTCAAATTAAAAATGACATTTTCTTCATATCAGGAATAATAATACTCTCAGATTGCCAATTATACTTCTCTGAAGATGCTTTATTCATCATATTTGTGAAATAAGATGCATTATTTCGGTTGTGGAAGAAAAAAATTTGTGAAACTGGTAATGGTGAAGAGACAGAAGCCCTCTTCTTGTCCGAAATATTTAAGAATATTAGAATTTTTTATCCTTTAGTGAGTTAGAAGTGTAAAGAACGAGGAAAATTCAGTTCTAGTGAATTACGATATTTAGTACAGATTAGAAATGCTTAGAGGATTATCTGTGTTGGAGTGTCTATTAACGGATAAAGTACTTTACCATCATCGTAATGATTACAAATTCAGGAATATTTCCCGTTCAAAGAAGATGAAATGACTTGTGCCAAATAGCCAAAGTTTTTTATTGACGCAAATATCTCAAAGTGGGTGATTTTAACAGATAATATCAGATGACATTCGCGGGAAGAAATGATCTCGGCTTTGGAAACGCTTCCTTTACATTCTCTCCTAGAATAACTCATTCCGGAGATAAATGCATAGATGAGAGGGATTACCCATTTAACCCAAACCGTTATTCTCCTATTAAATTTTTATTAAAACGGGAAAGTAGGCTATTACTCTGGAGTATGTGAAGGTGCAGTTTCGTTTTATGAATTCATCAGTGGAGCACTTTTAGATGTGCATAGCTCAATTTTACTGCAGAATAAGGAACTTTTTATGAACGGTATCTCCCCAAAATACCAGTCATTCACCAAGTATTCTTGCCATCCAGTTTTGTGTTGTTTTGTCCATTTATCGCAGAGGAAAGAATTTTTTCTATCAAACAAACGATACGCAATCTCAGCTTGGAATCTAATCATATGAGCAGAATGTAATCTCACTCTTGCAGGACAAAAGATTATTGGATCGCCATGGCGAGTCCAAAGAACTTCCTGAGATGTCTCACACTGAGAAAACAAAAGTTTTCTTGAGAAGTACGTCGTTACTTGTATCAAGAAACTCATGGCTCGAAAATTGACAAGAAGAAAATATCTCACACGAAGAACCCTTTCAGAAACCTTTCGTCAAGAGATTTTATACTTATCCGGATGATGAGGGAGAATTTGTTCACAATAAAAAAGCGACTTCTCGAACCAAGCCGAGCGGTTTTTGCATTAAAATATTATGTATTTGAGACTTGAAAACTATTGAATTACTAGATTTAATTTGAGAAATCACTTTCCCGTCATAAATAAATTGTCCTTGGCTTTGAGACAAGAGCAAAATGTCTTCACGAAATTTTTTTCTTTCACAGCGTAAGATATTTTCTTATCCATAGATGTTTTCTTTACTATTTTTCATTGAATTACAATTCCGCTCCATGATTACCTTTCGTATAATAAAATTTTACCCAAATGATAAAATTTAATCCACCTTTTCCCTCCGCAGAAAAGTCCATGAAATTTCAATATTTTTTTTTCAACAGTACAGTGCGGCTGAAGAAATCTCCAACAAGAATTATCTATCACGCTGTTATCCTGAATCCCTATCATCATGATTTCCCATTTTCCCCAACGTAGAAAATCAACTTGGAAAAGTTTTCCCACTACTCCAGCTTCCAATCTGAGACCGAAGCAAAAATCTGATCCCCATGATTGCAATGCTCTCATTCGGCAGCTCATAATTTTTATCACCTCAGGTACAAGTAAAAATGCCACTTTCACCAAGTAGTAGAGAAAGGACGTGTGTGGACTTTGAACTAAACGTGACATTGACCAAGCGTGAGCAGGATAATGTGAATCAACCTCGATAGGGCGTTGGAGGAAGGCCTCGAGAATCGATCGTAACACACGAAAAGAAGGCAAAAAAGTCGGCGCCCACCCGTTTGTCCTTTCAGTGCTCCCCTTGGCGCTAGCTTTATTCCCCCGTCTCCCGTTTTTTTTAGTGCCGCGGCATCAGTGCCAAATGGGTGAGGCAAAAAGTGCATTACCCCTGGAGGAAAGCGAAAAAATGGTCGCGAAGAGGACAGGAGTGAAAGAAGACTTTGAACACAAACTGTAGTGTCTCGCGTCTGAAGGTGGTGATATCTCCGGAGACACAAAATGTATTGTTGACGGTTTGCTTGCGAAATCGTTTGGCGAAGGCCTTCGTGGAACTAAATTGCAAGCGGTGCGAAAACAAAGCGATAAAGAGAGGTGAGAGGGTCGCGGGAGGAATAGTTGGTTACAAACGACGGGTTTCTTGACACACGCGGACACCTGGGAGTTACATGGTGGTCGTACAATGAGGTCTTTCTACGATTCTTTTTCTTCTGTGTGTTCTGAGATAAGTGCCAAATGAATTGGGATAAACGTTTGATTGTACTTTCTGTTGGGGATTTTTTTATTGGGTAAATGTACGGAACGAGCCGTTGAAACATTCCGGGATGTTGGACTTCACTTGACGTTTGCATTTTTGTATTAATAGTTATGTAAAAAACCTAATCGGCTGTATATGGGTAAATAAATAATTAGAATAAATATTCATAGTTTCAAGGAGGTTGTTGACATTTTAGAAATGGAGTGATGGGGAATATGAGGATCGCCGATTCTATTGCGACTATCGGTGATCATTTTTATTACACTTTCTGTAAAACGGAATTTTTCGGACACTTTGGGTCCCAAACGCCGTGCGTGATGCTGCGAGAGACGAGAAATAAGACGAGACGAAAAGTTCGTCTGAAGAACAAGAGAAACGAGACAAGACCCTTATATTTTCTAACCCTTATTGTTTCAGACGTTTATTTTTCTTACCCTTATTTTTTCGGATTTTTTTTCATGTGGGGAGAGACGGGATAACACGAGTTGAGAGAAGAGACTACGAGAGACTGCGAGAGAATCTTCCGACTCTCGACGAGATGAGAGAAGAAATATCTCTCGTACACTGAGAGAAAAACGACAAAATTCTCAAAGAAATCTTACTTGTGCCAAGAAAATAGTTTTTTGGAAATGATCAAAAAAGGATTTTTTGTGTCAAACATGCAGAGAGTGCGCCAAAATGAAAAATTTTTGTCGCAAAAATAGATTTAGTAGTTAAAAAAAAATTGCATTCTCTGTAGACGCAAGAAATGTCATTTCTAGCACTACTCCTTCGTCATTCGGTACTCCTATACGTATTTTGCTCCCGAAAAATCTTTGTCTTATGCGAAACAAGGGATAGTAGTTTTTCGTTTCGGCTGTCTAATAATCACAGACAGGAAATGGACTCTCAAATGAAACAATAGTAATGATATGATAGCAATCTTGTAACTTGGGGATAAAATATTTGTTGATAAATTTTCCTCTATATGAGATATTTTCATCCTGAAAAGGCACCGTCTGGTGTGAATTATCCGCCTCTTGAGCCAAATATTTTACTGCTGTCGAAAGCAGAACAATTATTCATGTTTGAGACTTTCAAATTCGAACCAACAAATTCTTTCTTGGCAATTTTCAACTAGCGATTTTGTTGGCCCAAGCAAGACTTGTTTGACAACGTGTTTGTTTTTCTCTCTGTGTATGTCAAAATAAGATGAGACGAGACAGGAAAATGCCATTTCTCGTCTCATCTCGTCTCGCGGGATCACTAAACGCCGTTGACAGTCTGAAAAAAAATTAGCTGCGTCCCTCGGCCGAAATAGTATATTTCACGGTGAGTGTCATGGGGTTTTTTGCTTGCTATTGGAAATGGGGTAATTTTAAATAACTATACTGGTAAATAAGTGAACAGAATTTTCCTTTATTTTATACGCTCGGAAGACACATCTGCTCAGTACCATTTCCTCAGAGGAACTAACTATATTGACAAAAGGGATTCAACACCCTGGGCCTGATGACTCACATTCAAAAGGTCCCACTCATGAATTGTGCTTAAACTAGAAAAATAGAGCATAAACATCATGCCTCAAATTTCTCGGAATTTTCACACTTAAAAATGTTCTTCGATGTGAAATGGAAACACAAGAGATGAAAGAAATATAAAACGTACAAAGACGTATTCAAACCAACTAAAGATTAATTTTTGTTAAGTATTTTTCAACGAAAAATCCAACACTTGCGTTGAGTTGGCGACCGAGCTGAAGGCTAGGGCTGGCCAACCATGGGAGGAAAAAAAACCATGGCGCTAGTCGTGAACGATATTTTTCCGCAGTGTCCTTCACTTCGCCTCATCCGGAGATTGGCACTGGCCATTCCCTAAGCTCGTAAAAGTGAAAATCACTACGGAAGAATATCGTTCGCGACTAGCGCCACGGCTTCCTTTTACTCACCTTCAGCTCGGACGCCGACTCCACGCGAGTAAAAAACTCCACGGCACTCGCCCTGAAATATATTATTCTGACTCTCTGTTTTTTCCGGGCTTGTAGCAAAAATATACATTGCGGTTCTCCTTTATGTGAATGAGTAGGATACCCCGAGGAAAACATGTAGATCGTATCGTCTGGTTGTAAGAGGAGAGAAATTCTTTAGCAAAATTTCAGTACTGTTTGCAAAATTTTTGAGGATTCCTCTGAAAGGGTTCCTTGAGAATATGTCCCCGAACCTATAATTCCAAGATGAATTCACAATTGAGAAAAATCTTGGATATCAGAGAAGTCTTCCGTTGCTTTCAAGTCATTCGTATGCTCCATAATTATTCGTAAATTGAATTTCATTTTCATGCGTATTTTATCATTGTCAGGAAGTTGTTATGCAATTATGTTAATTTATTAAAATCCCAATGGATTTGTCTGTCGTTAACTTAAAATAGAAATTAAAGCCTTAAAAATATGATAAAAAAATTATCCGCCAAAAGGTGGAATGCATCAAAAGTTAATTAAACGGATATTTTTAATGGAATATCCTTGCCTATAGCAATCAAACCGTTCTCACGTTAATCCTTAAAAACGATCAATTAATTGCCGTAAAAGTCGCCGACAATTTCTCTCGGTACTCATGCACAAATTTGTTCTTTATATGGAAGACAGGTATCGGCTTACTTGGGAGAAAGGTACTGAAGTTGACCGGGTGACTAACGGTAAATTAGAACGTAATTTAAAAAATCATTGCTCACGACCTTTTGACCGATTCGGTATATGACCTGTCTGAATGCGATACGAGAAGCCTTTAATTTGGCTACTGTTCATTTTTTTCTCTCTCCTTTTCAGCGGGTTTCTCATCTCTGGGATTCTTTACTGAATGCTGACTAGTCGAGCATTCTATCAAACTCGTTCAACCGAAATGATCAATTAATAATTCATTTTTTGGTGAAAAATTAAATTAGTACTAATTCTATTATACGGGTTATTATTTTCGCTTGATGGAGGCATTGTATTTGTCAAACCCGATATTTTCCATTTTTTCCAGGTTTTCACTGAAATAATGTACATAATTATGGGTGTTTTCGCCAATTATTTGGATGATTTTGTACCTTCAAAAATTTAATTTTGTTGAAGCTTCTTATATGACTTTTTTATCATTGAAAAGGCCTAAAAAATGTTTTCTCTCCCTTTTTCATTTTTTCATTCCAAAGAGATAGGGAAAAAAAATTTAAACCGAAATTTAAAAAAAAAATTATTTTTGGATAGAATGGATCCGAGTCCTAGTCTAATTTTTTAATGTTTCTAAATTACGCAATCACCTCGGAATGATTTGCGATTTTTGAAATGTCAAAAGAACATTTTTGCAATATCTCAGGACATTTCTCATCAACATTCCATAATTAACAGAAGAAAATAATTAGAATAATGAAAACAGAGTAAAATTAATATTTTCTTTCAATGGAAGTATGAAAAATATCGAATTTCAAATGCCTAGAATAAATGTCATCTCTCCATAATTCAATCAAAATTTTGCTCCAATATATTTACCGTCACATCTGAACTAGTTGACACCCCTCAATACCTATTAACGACATTTCAATTATTTCCATCCCAATTACTCTCTTTACCATTGTCATGATTTTTCGTACCAATTTGCCTGACAACTGAGTGCTCGAAATGCACTCTACCAAGCCATTGGGAACAATTAATCGTGATGGAGTGGCTTGAATCCCCGGAAATTTCACCCAGCAGTTACTCCATAATTTCTCAAGCTCCAGACGCCGAGACGCGTGACAGTTGCCAGTGGTTTATGGATTAAATTCCATTTCCAACTGAATACTATTTGGTTTGTATTATAAAAGGATTGACATATGACGTGAGGAAGTTTGGGATATTTCGGAGAATGTTTGAGGAGATTAGAGGGCGCTTGTTGTAATTTAAATGAGCCCTCGGGGCTGATCCTGTGCACAGACGAATCCCCCGAGAATATTCAATGTTTTCCAACTAGAATGCGTGAGGAATTCACATCTCAAAGTTGAGACGGGTCTCCAACTCATAATTGATTCGATCTCGAAGTAATATTCAGGGTTGGAATGATTTATCGACGCTTGAATGAATTTTATTGAGGAATTAATGGGTAAGGGAATTTCCGCTTCTCTCTGGGAACATGTAATTACTCATATATGGCATTTCTAGGTTACACTTGTCCTGAGAATGATTAGTTTTATTAGAGAACATTGGGAGACATTTCTCGCAGCTGAGAAAATGTCCAATATGAAATGCTCCTCGACATTCTTTCCTGATATAAATCATGGTGGGAGAAATTCGATGTTTAGACAGATATGAGAGAGTTATTCTTCCATGAATAGCTGTGTCGTTGTATCTGTCATTGAGAAAATTCCAGAATTCTTTTCCTCTTGTATTATACTGTGTATTTGTCTAGTGCGACAATTGACGAGGAATTGCTTCATATCAGAAAATATAAACGAAATGAATTGACCAGTAAACTCACTCAAACGAGTGATATTGCCATCTTTCAATCCATTTCATTGTACGAAGACTAGCACATTTTATTGTGAAATTCATTGTGATGAAAGGTTCAGATAATTGTTTTACGTGCAAATAATTAGTTCTCAAAATTAAATTCGAGTCCAATGAAACTGATTAGGAAATTAATGAGGAAGAGAATTGTGTTCCTTTCTGAGGAAATGTAATTAGTTAAGTGACATTTCAAAGGTATACTTATCTAGAAAATAATTAGTTCTATGGAAAACATTGAAAGGTATTTTTCGTAGCGGAGGAAATTTCCGAAGGAGAATATTTTCCGACATTCCTTCCCAAAATAAATCATGATCTGAAAAATTAGATTCTCACGAGAACATGAGAGAGTTATCCCATAAATAGTTTTGTCGTTGAATTATAATTGACGAAACTACCAAATGCTCTTCCTCTCAAATCATATTCTTTGTTTTTCGATTTGAAGAAATAACGAGACAGTTTTGCTCCAAAACCGATGAATTTGGACTATAAACTTCAAATGAAATAAGTTTACAAACGAATAATGCCTGATTCAAATGAACGATGTCTCCAACGTTCAATTCATTTCATTGGGCGAAGATGCAACATATTTTACGGTTGTGTTCATTATGATGAAAGATTCAGAATATTTGACTTCTGAGTAATCACTTTTTAAAAGTAAACTCGCGTTGAATGAAACTCATTAGAAAACAAAGAGGACTGGAATCTCGTCCCTTTCAGAGAAAATGTAATTAGTTGAAAATGACATGTCAAGAGTATAGTCATCTAGAAAATGATTAGTTCTACGGGAAACATTGAGAGGTATTTTTCGTGGCTGAGGAAATGGCCGACAGAAAATATTTCTCGACATTCTTTCCCAAAATAAATCATGATCTGAATAATCACATTCTTATGAGGACATGAGAAAGTTAGAAAAAATTCAAAGATAATCACCTTACCAACATTATTGTCCTTCTATAAATATTTCTTTCGTTGAATTTATAATTGACAAAACTTTCGAATTTTCTTCCTCCCAAATCATATTCTCTGTTTTTCGATTTGGAGAAATAACGAGACAGTTTTGCATGAAACCGATAAATTTGGACTAGAAGCTATAAACGAAATAAGTTAAAAAATAAACTGACTCAAACGAATAATATCTGCAGCTTTCAATCCATTTCATTCGATGAAGATTCAAAATATTTTACTTCTGAGTAATCAGTTCCTAAAAGTAAACTCATGTTGAATGAAACTCGTGGGGGAATCACTGAAGAATGGAATTTTGTTTCTTTCAGAGAAAATGTAATTAAAAATGTATGAAAAATGAATTTTCAAGGGTATATCATCAAAAGAATGATTAGCTCTATTAGAAAAAAAATCGGAGACATTTTCTTAGCTGAGAAAATGTTCGAAAGGACATACTTTCGACATTCTTTCTCAAAATAAATCTCGTGACCTGAAAAATTGAATTTTTATCGGGACATGCGAGTTATCCTTCTACAAGCAGTTTTGTTGTAGAATTTCTAAATGACAAAACTGTAGAATTTCCTTTTTCCCATATTAAATTTCCCATTTTTCGGTTGTAAGAAATAACGAAAAGGTTTTGCTTCAAAACAATAAATGTTGATTAAAACTATAAATGAAATAAATTGACAAATGAAGTCCTCCACACGAATCACATCTCCATCTCTCAATATATTCCATTGTACAAACACTCAATATATGTTACTGTGTTATTCAAATAAATGTTTTCATTATAAATAATTAATTCTCGGCATTAAATGCGTATGAAATTGAATTGTATGAATCGTTTCCCATAGTAAACACTTTATTTTGATAAATATAAAATCCTCCAACCAAATCCAACATTCAAGACAAGAGATGTTTTTATTCACTCCGAAAAGAAAATTGGAGCAGAAATAATCGAAAAAAGAATCGTTGAATAATATATCAATACTATAAAATTCCACTCTCGAATGATCAACTGTTATTTAAACGGAGACTTTAAATTTAAATAATAATGATGAAAGATTCAAATGAATGTTTTGATTATGAATAATCCATTCTCAGCATTGAATTCGTATGAAATTGACTTTTATGAATATTTTCCCATATCAAACACTTTGTTTTCACAGAAGTAAAATCCTCCAAACAAATCTAACATTCGTGGCGAGAGATTGTTTTTATTCACTCCAAAAAGAAAATTGGAGCGCACGTGGAAACGCGGAGAGGGAATATCTCACATACGAAATAAAAACACAAGCAAAATTCCACAATACCTCCAGCCTTTTATCGCTGCATACACATTTCAAAGTATCATTGCAGTATTCATTGAGATGACCAATGAGAATGACTTCTCCATTGTATTGAATCGTCTTTTTATATTACTGAATTCTTTTGAAATACAATTCCTCCCATGAATATCTTCACCTCATTCTTCATTTTCATGATAAACACGAGCAAACGAATAGGGGAGGATGGGGCAAAACGGTCCCCCTTCAATCGTCAATATTTTCCGATTCAATAATCCGATTGGGATGAGTTAGAGCTCGTTTTGAAGAATGAAAAATTATCTTCAAAATGAAGTTGAAACTGGGAATTTTCACAATGTCATTCACAAGTTATTGACAATTGAAGGGGGGCCGTTTTGCCCCACCCTCCCCTATTTAAAACAAATTTAAAGTTCAAGACGATTTTTTCACTCCAAACAACAAATTGGAGCAGAAGTAATCGAAAACTAGAAATCCAGAGGGATAAGGTCTGTTAAATAATATTGCTATATTATAAAATTCCATTCTTCGTACAAAACTCGAAAATGAATCAGAAAACAAGAATATTTAAAACTAATTCAAAGTCCAAGATGATTGTTTCACTGCAAAGAGCCAATCGGAGCAGAAATAATCTAAAACTAGAAATCCAAAGAGATGAACTTTGCTCAATAAATTAAACTAAAGTGGATAAAGTAAATTATAGTAAATAATATTACTATATTGTAAAATTCCATTCTTCAATAATCGTCTATTACTCAAACAAAGAGTTTAAATTCAAAAAATAATAATTAATAATATTGAAATAATGTGCGATTCACCATGGAAACACTTAAATAAATTCGATGGATATTCGGGAATTTCTCAGAAAAAAAAATCAAAAATAAAATTCGCTATTCAACCAAAATAGGGGAGAGTGTGGAAAAATAGATTATATTTGTTTTTCAATGTTCATAACTCAGAAATAAATTTACCAATTGAGCCCAGTCTAGGATCATGACGAAGAGGAACAATTTTACTTTCCATTGAAAAAAAATTATTCCTATTTATTAATACTTCAACGACTTATTAACATTTGAAAGAAAAGTCACAAGTGTTCATTTTACCCCACCCGCCCTATTTAATCACTTAAGAATATCCAAGTATCTTTTACAGCTTGGTACAGACCACACTATAGATTCCACCATTTTCAGTCATCAAATATGCCAATTATATAGCGTGAAAAAAATATTTTTTTTCAACATTCTTTGTTTATAAATAAATAATTGAAGTTGTTTAAACTTTCGGAAACTTCATTTTTCTAGGCATGAAATCAATTTCTGGTAACATTCAGAATATGAATAAATTTATTACGATTTCAAACAAATGATTTTTATGATGAACAATGGATTGCTAATCAATTATTTATACAAAATGCTCGTCGTTTTCAAAAATTGCAATTTTGATATTATTTCATTAATCTTCCTCTAAAAGTAAACTTTCTATTTTTTTCAGATTTCCCAAATGTTTTCTAGCGATTCAATAACGGAATTCAAATTCAGACCTGCAAACTTTAAATAATCAAATCACTGTAAAATGTCCGGAAACTTATGGTCAAATGTGGCTCAAATGAAAGCTCTGATGTTCGTCTACAAAAGTAGAAAAGCATTTCACTGGAGAGAAAATAGCCAAAGTACTTGGATATCTTTAATTTCCATTGAAAAAAATGCCAGGATTTCCTTGATGACATCACTTTGGAAAAAAACTCTGAATCCCCCCCCCCAAACCCCAATAACAATGACGATGTGCAATAACACCCCTCGCCCTCAAACGAACCCACAGTCCAATGAACCCAATCCTCTCAAAACAAATCGTCCAGTCTGATCGATTAGAAATTAAAATGGCCACATTGCGATGCAATAAAAATTGCATTCAGTACCGATTGAGTCCAGTCATCGTTCCTCATTTGAATGCCCCCGAGTGAGCCATCTACAAAAATACCCGGAAGTCGGCACGCCCCCACCTCCCACAACAAAACCAAAAAACCCCCCCAACCTCCAGGAGAAATTTGAATTGACTCACCTGGTTGAGAGATGTCGAGATAATTTCAGGTGTCTGCGGCAGCATTTTAACGCCAATCATGATGTCACCGGTGATCAGCAACTCTCGGAGTATCACAGATGAGTGAACATAATAGAACAATCACTCGACAAACGTCAAACGTTGATGTAAAAACAATAGAATCAAAATCAGAGGTACACAGATATACAGCACGATCGATATCACTTCAGTATCCAAGGTAAAACTGCCACCAATGGACTTTATTCATCTGCCCGGGGCGATTATTTACGTTTAAATACGACCCCCGGTGCAGCGGGTGAGTGAATAAAAAAGGGTTGATCAAGTTTCTCCGTATTTAGTTTCCATTTAAATCGGAAACACGAGACGGTGCGAAAAAAATCGGAGGAGTACACCTTCCCTCGATGAGACCGTGCGCGGTACTGCCTTTCAGTCCGGGCGGGTATTGGATAGCCTGCGCACCGATTCTCACCGATCACTCACGAATTTCACCGAACTGAGTTTACTCTCTCCGTGACGAAAAATCGTAGTACTCACGGTGTATAGTATTGGAAAATTTTGTGTCTGCGTGAGATGAGACTGTGTGGGTGCGGACTTTGGAGATTTATTATTTACGAGGTGTCTTCTCCAGTAATAGAACGTTAAGAGAGGAGCGATCTGATAGGTAATAAGTTCCTGGTTCTGGGAAACTGGTGGAGAAATAAGGCATGGGAAATTAATGGAGATGTGATCTTTTGGGGGAGTTTTCTTTATTTTGTTTCTCTTTTCAATTGTTCATTGGTGATTGTTGGTGGGAGAGAAGGTTTTTGGGGGGGAGAAATTGGTTCGGCAATGTTTCGGGGAAGAATGGGAATTTGGCAATTCAATTTAACGGAACAGGTATTTAAAAATGTCTAGGTTTTTTTTATTTAAGCATTTCTGAACAATTACAGTTTAATTTGCATACATATTTCTTGTTATAAACGTGAGATTATGTAAACTATTTACAAATGTTGTGGTCGCTTAGAACTATTAACAATACACTTCAAATTTTTATGCAACATTTGACAAGAAACTCGTTAATTATAACGAGACAGTTTTTATCTAATCTAATTAAAAATTCTCGTGCATGATATGGTGGAACAAATTTTTGGTTCACAAGTTTTTGAAACAAGATTTGTCTGGAATAGTATCCAGATACTTTGGTTTTTTCCCCAGTGAAATGCTTTTCTAGTTTTGTAGTGGAACATCAGGGCTTTCATTTGAGCCGCATTTGACCGTAAGTTCCCGGACTTTTTACCATGATTCTGTTATTTAAATTTTGCAGGACTGAATTAGAATCTCGGTATTGCACCGTTAGAACATATTTGAAAAATCTGAAAAAAAATTAGAAAGTTTATTTTTGGGGAACGATTGAAGAAATAATTAAAAATTTTCAATTTTTGAGAATTACGAGTATTTTTTATAAATAATTTATAAACAATTTTCCAGCATAAAAATCATGTGTTCGGAATCGTAACAAATTTATTCATACTTAGAATTTTATCAGAAACGAATTTCATGACTAAAAAAATGAGTTGAACAACGAATATTTTAAAAAATAATTCTGTGCAAAATGTAATTTTAATAATGCTGAATGTTCTCTTTTTTTAAATTTTTTCGCGCAATTTAATTGACAAATTTGATGCTCGAAAATGGTTGAAACTATCGTGTGGTCTGTACCAAACTATAAAAGGCACTTGGATATCCTTAAACCCTCAGAGAAATATCAAAAGTCTAAAAAATTCTGTTTGTAAAAGAACTTCACTGTTTCTTTACTGTTGAAATTATTTTAAGAAATCGAATAGTGTTTTCACATATGTACTGGGAGAAAAAATTAGTTCTGTCGAAAAATTATGTTCCTCTGAAGACATTTTTTGTTGTGTTGAATCAATTTACTTGTGAACAAGAAAGAAAGTTAGATGTGCACATAACGCAGAAGTGAGAGGGTTCTACAGCCAATAGTACTTAGAAAAGTCTGGAGAAAATTTCTATGGGGTGATCAGTAACCCCAGAGTACCCTTAGAGGGTTAACGTAAACAGCCATCTTTGAATATAACCGATCAGGGCTAAAAGGCGTTGAGAATGTTTTCGGAATTTTTTATAATAATTGCACTCATTTACACTGATAGAAAATTACTCCTGAAATTTCAAGTAAAAAATCTTGAAATTTTTAACAACGAATAATTTACATGGAATTTCCATTGATCTTGTTACTGATAAATCAGTCAATGTTCTTGAATATTCATATGACAATGAAAATTACAGAAAATTATGAAAATTCATGTAACTTTTCTTCTGAATTTTCAATCTGTCGCTTAATTTTCGCGATAAATTTGAAAATCCAAATTGTCATTGAAAATTCCATGACCATTCATAATGAAAAACTTAATTTTATTGAATTTCCAAGATGAATCAGGAATTCCGCGACCAATTTAGTCTGAAATTGAATTCAAGATCAGAATATTGAACATTCAAATGCATCCTTTACTTAAATTTCAACAAATTTCTAACAGTGTATTGTAATTTCAATTTCATCATTATGTTTCAGGGCGAATATAAATATCTAACATCGATCTATATGCTAAATTTTTCCAGACATTCTACATTATTTTGAGAGATATCTCGTAATGTTAACTTGATGGTATTTTAAAGACTCTTTCCAAGGATTCGTTTCACAGAAAAAATGGATGAGTTAAAAAAAATAGACTTCACCTTTTTTTTCATTCTGGAAGATAAGGCTCAATATTATCGAGGTCACTGTGGAATTCTCCAGTAGTTGACGTCATTTTTAACGAGTGTCCCGTAATGTTTATCCATCCGTCATATTTCAATGTATTTGTGATAACACAGATGTTGGGATTTTACCATATTTACTTCCGCCGATCTTTTTCAGGAAAAAAGAGAAATTAATTTTCAAAACAGAATATTCCAGTCCATTTGCTTTCGAAAGAGAAATTAAGCGTATTGTGTGTTCAACAGTATTGAATATTCAAATTCCAGCGCCAACATTATCAATTCTATTGTGGGATTTTCCCAGCAGTTCCTGTAGCCTTTATCGTATATCACTAATGGGTTCTTAATCATTCGTATTTAACATGTTGAATCAAAAAGGGATTATATTCAAAGGGAGACTATGGTGAAATTTGAATGTCCCCGTTAGAGCTGTGTAGGGACTTATTAGACGATTTTTGAAAGATAATGGCATATTTTTAAAAAATGGAAAAAATGATGATTATAGTGAATTTTGCCGCGTAATTTAACGAAAAGCAACGTTTTCTTCACTGTCGCACAAACGAAAATTTTACGCACGCTCTGTGTGCCCAAAATACAACTTTTCACACATTGTGACGAAAAACAGGGTTCGATGCTCATGGGAATACTGTTCTTTTCCTTTTGGAGGGCAGCACTCGCCTTCGGCGAGCACTACACACCTCCCACGGGTCATATCAAAATAGTAGACTTCGATACGAGTACTTAAAAGGGTTTTTTGCGAAGCGTGCGTTTAAACAACTTCAACAAAAAATTGCACTTTACGCACTAGTGATGAAACCGTACATTCAGGACGAGTGCCATGGGGTTTTTTACTCGCGTAGAGTTGGCACTCGAGAGGGAGGCGAGGACTGGCCAGTGGCCAACCACGCGAGTAAAAAAAACCCTGGCAATAGTCGTGAATAATATTTTTCCGTAGTGATTTTCACTTTTATGAGTTTGGGGAGGGACCAATACCGATCCCCGGACGAGGAAAGGTGAAGGTCAATACGGAAAAACATTTTTCTGCCACGACGGGCGCAAAGTGCACATTTCCCTTCCGCTGCGGGAGTGTTTTCCTACCTCATATGATTTCAGTAGCAAAGTGGTAAAAGGGTTCAGTCGACTCATCTTCCAGTTGAGTTTTTGAGAAATATTTCCGAATGTAAGGGATGGCGACATTTTCGTAATTACATTGGTTGTAGCACTCAATCGGCTCCACAAAAAAGGTTATAACAAAAATTTTGCTATCTCCCTTAGATTCCGAGATATTGATTAAAAATTGGTCAATAGTCAAAATTGACTCATACCGTTTTACCACTTCACTACTGATTTGTTCCATGGAAATTATAACTGTTTATTGGACGAAGATATACACTACTCAATACCATTCACTTCATAAAACCGGAGCCTCATATAATTCTCTGTAGAACGAATGTATTTACCCGAAGGACATAAATGTCTCACGAGAGCAGTTACTACTACGAAAATTATCATGTTTTTGGGTGGAAACTTTCTTTTTTGTCCAGAAATGCATTGATTCAACACGACAAACCATCTCTTCATGGGAAGATATAATTTATCGGCAGAACTAATTTTTTCTCTCACTGTACAGGACATTACTTCCAAAGAATCACTTGTAATAAAAGATGAATAAGAGTTGTATAAACTGTTGGCAATTTTATTTTTCTTGCGCAAAATCGCGATAAACGAGTGAAAACGGCAATAACATCGATGTCAGCACGCGAGTCAATCGAAAACAACATGTTTCTCATAAAAAAGAAGCCATAAATCATTGATGGAGTTGAAAATTATTTCCCAGTTGCAGGAATTGCGTTTTTTTGCTGAATAATTCTCCGACAATAATTTGAAAGTCTGATGACACATTTTTCATGTTCCAATTCTCTATTTTCCTCTCTACATACTTCATCTCCCACTTTCATTCGTCATTCTACGTAATTCCTCAAGGCAATTCACACAAGAATGTCTCACCTGTTTAAAGCGATGATGATAACGAGTGAGAATGATTGCGTCACGGATGGAGTGACTCAAGGCTCAGTGATGCCGGGGATTTTTCGGGTGAATTCTTCTTCATTCGTAGCGTCATGCTCCATGAAATGAAAGGCGCATGAGACAGACCCGGATTTAATGACCTTCGTTTATCGTTCATATCGATTTCTTCATGTCATTTCTATCATTTCTGTTTCATTTCGGAGAGGAAGAATTTTTTCATCGGAATTAACGAATAGTATGAGGTATTCCACGTCAAACGAGTCAATCACTGACCCTCACCCTCTTGGAAATTAGTGGCGATTTTTTCTAAGATCGGGGAGGTTGAAAAACTATCTCTCAAATTTTTTCAGATTTTTTCGGCAGCCCAGTTCGGAGATGTGATTTTTTTCACATTTTTCCGTTTTTTCCAATAACTCGAGTTCTATTTGTCCGATTTCAATTTATTAAGCGTCAAAATTTTCCATTTTTTACCGCTTATACGGCTATTTTTAGTAATTTTTTGTCTCGATTCCTAGATGCTCATAATAACGAATTTTCGAAAAAAAAGTTGAAAAACTTGAATTTTGCAAACTATAAAACGTCCCGTATATCCACGGTCAAAGTTACCGTGGAGCGTGTGAATAGAAACTGCCGATGAATAACCCCATTATGCCCGTCATCATGGGATTATTTATTGCCGCAATTCACCCTCAAAACTGCTCAAAACAATAAATCAAGAGCCGAAGAAAATTGAAGAAAAAATTCAATAGTTATTTCCCGCCCAAAAGCAGAAAAAAAACATATGTAATATGTTAAACCCTTCATTTTCATTTTTCCGATGTCTCATAAAGGTCTCAAGTTGAATGTAGTGTCCCTGGCGCCGTACGGCGACCTAGACGCTCATCAATAAAACATGAAATAGCGTCCGAGGGATACGACAGTCAAGAAAACCCGTGGAGTGAAAAAAAAAGACAAATGAGAAGTTGTCCCACACACTTGCACGTAAGAGGAGGGCAGGGAAATTAATCCAGCGCTTAAGGCGTTGATTTTACTCAATAATTGCAGAATAAACGTTTTTTCAAAGTATTAAAATACATGGAATTAGTCGATCATTCTAAGTCATTAATTCTAAACATGTTTTCTTGGGTTATTTCATTCACTACACGTTGTAACGCATGTAATTGCAGTGGTGTAGATCAAAGGGACAGTATCAGACGACAATTTCAATTCCAGGAAGTCAACGTGTGTTGTTTGTTTGAACTCCGTGGCCGGGGGGGAGTACATGAAGGACAGTTGTCTTTGCGGTGGTTTCGTGTGATCTGAAGCTTAATAATCGATATCCAGGTCATTAGGGACACTTTAACGAGCTCATAATTACTTGTGGTTGGTTCATATCATGGAAAGGAGTCGATGTAATTTGGTGTGCAGCAGGATTTTTTGAGCAATTTGCGATCAGATTAGGGAAGTTAGACCCTCTGGGGATACACTGGGGTGGTTGATCACCCCAGTGTTATAACTCTCTGATATTCTCTTCTAAACCGATGTACACGCACTGATAGGACGGATTAGTTACACTGAGATAAAAATATAATTCTTCTGACTATATTCCATCACCATCGAATTATAGTCAAAAAGTCCTCAACAATTTTTCATGGGTTACGGTAACTATGGCCGGAGCAGTGATTACTACAATGGAATGTAGTCATTGCAACTATTTTATAGTTTTCCTCACGATAGTTTAACTGCATTTTGATTTGCAAAAATTACGCTTGTGAAGTTACTATAATGTTATGTGCCGCATACAAAAAAAATTGTATCGTTCACCAAAATTCCTCAACTATTTTCTTATTGTAAATCGAACTTCAGATTTTTCTCTCAGTGTATTGTTAACGAGTGGATTTGGTTGGAGGCTAGGGTCTGTTCGGGCTCACCGAATGTTCATTCGTTAATAGTTAAAAAATGCATATTGCAGTTGCGAAGTGGTAAAACGGTTCAAGTCGACTTATCTCCCAATTGAGTTTTTGGGGACTATTTCTGAATCTAAGAGAAATAGCGGAATTTTTGTAATTACATTGTTTGAAACGTAGCTATATCTATCAGTTAAACGATCGGTCCTACCGACAATCCTCGAGCACCATCGGGAACCTTCGGTTGAGCAGTCAGGGGATCGCGAAACTCCCGAAAAGTAGTTGAAATCTAGTTATTGAGAAGATCGCACGGGTATTTAATTGTAGCATTTCGTTCAGTACATCACCACAGTTATGAGTTAAATTTCGATTATTATCAGTGATTCAACGTTATTACAATTGCAGACACTTAGCAGTAATTTTAAGACACTCAACAGTGAAATTTAATACCAAAGAGTGTACAAAGAATTTATTTAACGACGTGGTTCGACCCCACAATAAACGGCGATTTTTATAATCCGTCTCAACAATTAATTTTCCAGCATCTCCCTTCACATTTTCTCCCACATCCATACCCTAAATCTAGTTGCTCACCAAACATACATTTGTTGTAGCTCTCAATCGGCTCTACAAAAAAGCGCAATCGGCCACAAAAAAAATTATAACAAGAATTTTGCTATCTCCCTTAGATTCCGAGATATTCATTGAAAACTGGTCAATAGTCAAAATTGACTTGTACCGTTTTGCCACTTCGCTACTGGTTTGAAGATTCTTATTTGACTCGACTTTCACCTTTCAAGTGAACCATTCGTTAACTATTAACAAATCGTGGTAATAGTTAAGAAGCCTTGTTAACAATAACGAAATCGTTCTATTTCTAGGTCCTGTTCACACTACATCGGGGCAAAAAGTGCGAGATGAATAGTGAATTATTTTCCGCTAATTTGACAATTATCCACGGAAAAATTTATTAAATGTGAGGGTAATTTGTGTGGAAATTGTAAAATTTATCATTTATTCAATCAAAAATTATTCCATGACCGTAACTGATTGCTCAACAACCGTAACTGATTGCGTAATTATTCACATATTTGTAGGAATTTTTCCGTGATGAAGAATCATTTTTTTACCAAGCGCGGTACTGTAAAATTTCACTTTCGTCCGCCTCGCGTATAGTGAGAGTAGAAATTGTTTTTCCTAAATATTCAGTTACTTGAAAGGAGCACTGATGTTTTCAAAATCGTATTTCTCCAATCGAGTCATTCACGGGCGAGTCTGATTAGGTTTCAATTATGGCAACATGCTTTAGAGGATGACTATGTTGCACATAACCTTGGATGAACTCCTCCAATGACTATTCTTTTTCCCTAAAAAATTTTCTATTTTCTAGAGGGAAGAATTCTGATTAAGTTTTTAATGTGGGTAGTTATTGAGGGGATTCACCCAAGTTCATAACTAACATAATCATCTAGAGCAATATAATTGTCATAATGGAAACCTAATGAGGATTGCCTGTTAATGTCGACTGGAAAAAAATACGGTATTGAAAAAATGAATATTTCTCTCAAGTAAATGGATATTTGGCAAAAAATATTCTCACTATAAAGAAATGTCAAAAATCCGAAAGAATTATATTTCTGAAAAGCTTTGTTGGGGAAAAATAGAATGGTGTTTTTTCTTTCAATCTTGAGTAAGAGGTGAATTCACTCACAGACTCCCCATGCTCAAGATTGGGGAATAAACGTAGATTCCTCAATGGAATTGTATACTGCAAACACAAAAACTAAACCCCACCAATTGACATGGAAATCTTCGCCCAAATCTACCTTTAACGCAGAACTGAAGATTCTGCTGAATCAATTGTACTCAGAAATCCTTAAGAAATATTACTGTGCGGAGTAAATATCACGGCTATATTTACAAAAGAATGACAATCAAGAAAAAATGCCGCGGGGAAATGAGTAATCCCAGTGTACCCCAGTGTGCCAGGGTTAACAATCGATAACGAGGTCGTTAGGGATATCCTAACGAGCTCATAATTACGCATGATCTTTTCTGAGCGAAATAATTCATAAAACTATCTGTCACATTTTTTATGAAATTTTCCATGAGACAGGAAAACTTGGTCGTTTAGTGGCCAAGTGCCATTTTTTTTTTACTATTAACAAATGATTTCAAACAACTGAATGTTTAACTTTGCACAGTGAGAGAAAAAATTACTTCTGCCGAAAATTTATACGTTGCATGAAAGAGATCTATTATCGTATTGAATCGATCTAGTTGGAGGCGATGAAGAGAGTTTCCACCCATAAATGATCATTTCCGTTGTAGTAATTGTTTTCGTAAGACATTTGCATGTACACTTCTGGCGGACAAAACATGACTTTCTAGACTTGGTGCACAATATAGTATTCTTCTTAAATGTATTCGTTCTATGGTGTAATCCTGTGGGGTTCTCTCAGATCAAATGATTGTAGTACAATAAATTATTTTTTTTCCTGCCGACAGTTCGAATTCTTCTAGGGATATCTCTAATAGTCATGACAAAAATCTAATTTTTGTGAAAGATTTTAAATTTCTTTCTGTCAGGTAGGTTCATTTCCCTGAAGTATATTTCAGTAGTGAAGTGGTAAAAGGAGATAAGTCAATTTTGATTATTGACCAGTTTTCAATCAATATCTCGGAATCTAAGGGAGATGGCAAAATTTTTGTTAGAACCTTTTTTGTGGAGCCGATTGAGTGCTACAACAAATGTAATTACGAAAAAATCGATATCTCCCTTAGATTCCGAGATATTGATTGAAAACTGGACAATAGTCAAAATTGACTTATCTCCTTTTACCACTTCGCTACTGACTTGTTCCACATCATCAAATATTCGCAGATATAATTCGGGGAACAGATAATTTTTCGGCGGAATTGATTTTTCCTACCAGTGCAGAATGAGAACAGTTCCATTCAAATGCGAGAGCTTGAGTAAATGTCAAGAGAAGTATTTTAGGAGAGCCGCAATTTTCCGAACGATTTACTCTGAAAGTGCAATGGCTTTGTTCCTGGCACTCAATTTCCATGAGATTTGCACAACAAATGACTCCAAACGGCTTTTATCATCACCTTATTACTTCACGTGTTGAATTGATAATTGAATATTATTGATCCCACTATCTTTCAACCATTTTCCATCAGGGATTCTCTCTCTTCCCTTCCTTTACAGTAGACACCCGCTATAATCGCACGCCTGGGGCTGTAGGGGAAGTCGATTCGGCGCGACATTATTTCTGCACCCCCACCATTCCCCCGGTCTTTCCAAAATCTAATGTCAGAGTATTTTACATTTACGATCTCCCAGAAAGGCGGAACAATAGCGTATCTAAGAAATCATCGATGTGTTGACATTTGGGAATCGAGAGCGGCAGGGAGAGGGGAAAGTCTTCACGCTAGCAAAAAAGTGATCAAGGGAAAATAACAGGTGACTATAACAGTCGCGAATATAACGAGAGTCACACGGAAAAAACTCTCTAGAAAAATTCTAATGCTAACACGGGAAAAAACGCACAAATTGAAAATTTTATTGAGTAGCACGTGAATATTTCCCACTCTTATATGAAATTTTCAATTTGTGCGTAATACTCCGCGTGCCTCGGAATTGTCGAAAATTTTCCAAAAATTTTGTTGCATAACAACGAGGGGGGTATGTTTGGCAGCTCTGTGCGCTCGGGATTTTTTGCCACACTTGTCGCACTTGTTGATATGCAGGAAAACTTGAGGTAAATTTTAGACAAAGTTAAAGCACAAGGGGCATTCGGTTGGATTATTCCCCCCATCTGAATCGCCAACCATAGGAAGGCAGTATTTGAGGTTTTTGCGGAATAAGCAACGATATTTTTATTCAAATTTAAAGTATTGCTGAACAAAATGAGGAATGAGAGGAGGAAAATTATTTTTTCATCGATAAATTTGAGCAATTGAAAGTACAATTCAGTAGTGAAGTGGTCAATCAGTTTAACCCTGGTGGGAGATGAGGAATGGGGGGAAATTGGCCGAGAGTGGCCAATGTTGGCTGGCGCTGGGCGACTCTCGGCCCACTCTCGGGCATTCCTCATCTCCTACCAGGGAAGACGACTTAGCTCTCAGTTGAGTTTTTGTTGAATAACTCAGAATTTAAGAAAGATAGCGAAATTTTTGTTAAATCTTTTTCGATAGTCTTCACTCACTGAGAGAAAAATCTGAAGTTCGATTTGCAATAAGAAAATAGTTGAGGCAGTTTTGGTGAACGATACGATTTTTTTTGTATGCGGCACATAACATTATAGTAACTTCACAAGCGCAATTTTTGCAAATCAAAATGCAGTTAAGGATGTATTACACTCTTTTCGCCAAAATTTACGTTTTTTAAATTTTTCTGGTAAATTATTGATCGGATTGATGTGAAAAAATATACCGTTTTTGCGTTTTATCATTACTTAATGACTCACGAAATTTCATGATCGTGCAATCGTTTTTCTGCGTTTTTTCTAAAAATTTTCGGAAATTCACAAAACTTGAGAAAAAATGCAGGAAAAATGATTGCACTACCATGAAACTGCGTGAGTCAGTCAATAATGATAAAACCCAAACACGGTATACTATTTTGCGTCAATCCGATTAATAATTTGCCAGAAAAATGAAAAAAACGTGAATTTTGGCCGAAAGGGTGTAGTACATCCTTAAACTAACCAAAGTTCAAAAGTAACCACGACAAATCTATCGTGAGTAGAACTATAAAATAGTTGCAATGACTACATTCCATTGTACTAATCACTTCTCCGGCCATAGTTACCGTAACCCATGCGAAATTGTTGAGGACTTTTTGACTATAATTCGATGGTGATGGAATATAGTCAGAAGAATCATATTTTTCTCTCAGTGCTATTCTCTACAAAAACGATTTTTAGGAAAATTTTGCCAATTCCTTTAGAATGTGAGATATTCATCGAGAACTGGCACTAGAATGGACTTGACTTAAACCGTTTGACCACTTTACTACCGAATTATTGTAAATGAATGTGGTGTGATCTGAGGAAGTGACGTCAGCAGTGTTTTGAGGGATGAGACTGGAAGACGTCGACGGCGGTGATTGTTCATCGGAAATGCACGGTCCATCCATTCTCACCTTTTTTATTAGAGAGCCGTGATGTTCAGTATCCAGTTGCACGTTGTTATTAACAAAAATATGTTGTGACGTTCTCACACTTTACCGTATTATTTTGGACAATTCTTTACATTGTAGTCAATAATATCGAGATATTCTCCGTCAAATCTATCCATTTTAAAACTTGAGTTTCGTACACGTGAACTTGACCAGATTATTACCGATTTCATTCGGGTTTTCCTTTGTTTATCGATAATTCTGGTTACCATGCAACGAATTGGGAATTACCAAAAAATTGTCGAAATAATGCTACCCCCACTCCACCGCAAAACGTCAAATACTGCACTTCTAGTAAGTGGCAATTCGATTGACGGGAATAATCGTAGAAGTCCTCGGAAATTTTATCAGAAAAATACCTAGAAATTTAACGTTAACAGCACTAGAATTTTTTGTAGCCAGTGGATTGGGATTTTTTTCAGTGCCAGCACTAGAATTATTCTAAAGAATTTCCGATGAAGATGAAGTGTATCGAATTCTTATCGCCGACTAATTTAATTTGTTTCGCCAGTATAATAGAAAGTTGCTGTTTCACCTGTCGAAATCGCATCATTATCCAATGCATGTTATCGATTTGAATATTATTCTGAACCTCTATAATGGATATTCGGACGAATTAAGTACCGCTCATGATGAAATATTTCAGGGAAATTTATTAATGCCAGATAGGATTTCGAATAATCTATCGTAAACAAATTTTTTCACATCTTTCGCAAGGATAAAATCAACGTGATTGAAGTTTTTCCATCTTACAATCTCGTAATATAAAGTTCTATTTGGAGGTAATTTGCTGATGAGGGCGACGTCGTCTTCTAGGGTTGAAAGTGGATCATTCGGAGCTTTGAAGAATACCATTGGAGCCACGATGTTTGTCAAATTGTAAGCTGGAGCCTTCGTCTGTCCATAATACCGGAGATTAGTTTCGTCGTTTTTGTGATTGAAGTAATCGAATTCCCCTGAAATATATTTATTCATTCCACACTGAGAAAAAAGTATAATTCGGTTTATAAATTGTATAAAGGGACATCTAAACAAATTTTTAAAGTCGTCATTTAATCAATTCAGAACATTTTTTTTAGTTATCATGGGACAACCGATTTTCAAAAAAATTCAGAAATTAAAAAAACTAATCGATGAATTGAATTTTAATTAAGGACGATGGACAGGGCTTAATAATACCTATATTTGGAAAAAAAGATTCAATTCCATCCATTCCCTAGCGAACAATTGAAGAAAAACTTTGCCACACACATACATACGGACACGTTCTAAAAATTGCGTTTTCGGACTTTTGGATTATAATGGATCGATATAACACAAAAAAATCAGAACTTAAATTTGAACGATTATACTGCTTCTGTTCGGAAACAAAAACTTGGAAAATTTGAGCCTAAGAAATTTTAAAGAAAATGTCTCAATAGAATAAGACTTATATAACAATCATGTTCTATTGACTTTTTCTATTGAATATTTTCTATCGAACACTTCAATAGAATCTATTAAATTTCTTTATTAAATCGTTCTATTAAATATTTTCGTGTGTGATGTCTCTTTCCTGAAAATTGTTACTGAACTGTCCATTAAATTTCAATAATATGAAAGAAATTTGCGATTGAATTAAATATTTGATATGGGACTGTGAATTTTCCATTGAGTGAATAATTCTAATTTCCTAAAAGGGATTCCCAATTAACCAAATAATTGGCAAACTTCCTGCCTAAATTATTGATTAATAAAATAGTTCAGAATTTGAATATTTAAATTGATGATTGCTAAAATAATTAAAAATATAAGAGTGATATTAATAAATGACAGCTCCAAAATTTAATGGTAATTATGAATATGACTATCCCTGGATGAATTCTCACCAGTTCTTACGAATTGAAAATAATGGAAGAAAACTTTGGCAGAGCATCCCGCTGGAAAGAACTGGACAATTTTCAGCAGCAAATCCTAGAAGAGGAGAGAACAATTTTAATGTAAATGTATGTGAAGAAAAATTTCTGCAGGAATCGTTTTTTAATTAGCGAAATTCATATACTCTACCCGTGACATAGCCAACTGCTCACGATCCTTGCCGACGAACGTGTCAACAAAGAATAAGCAGAACTCCACCATGAAAGAGTTTGCTAAACATACTGATTCCACAAATGAATATATAAATTTGTTCCGAGGAACAATCTCGAACGCTTTGTGAGGTCCTTCCAAAAAATCAGCTGCCATGGACAAAAGTTTTCTCGTTAAATTCGGTGTTTTGAAGAACATAACTGGTGCCATGTGAACCACTAGATTCAGTTTGCTATTGAAGTCTGTCCGATTTGATAGTAATATTGTGCTGATTGTGGTTCCAAGGGATATGCCAATGTAGGACAATGACGATCGCTTTGTCACGTCGAGGACGTAGTCCATCATTGCCGGTAGATCTTTGATTGCGTACTCGTCCAGACTTATGAAATATACACACAGAAAAACCTAAACGTAAACCCTTCCTGAAGTGTATTTTGTGCTTGAAGTTGAAGCATAAATTACGATTGTCTCAAAATCGCCGTAAATTACGATTACATAAACGTCATTTACGATCTCGTATTCGTTAATTACGTTCAAAATCGCCGTAAATTAGGATTACATAAACGTCATTTACGATTTCGTATTCACAAATTACGGTTATATAAACGTAATTTACGAATTCATATTCGTTTTTTTTCGTATTCACAAATTACGGTTATATCAACGTAATTTACGACTTGATCTTCGTAAATTACGATGATTTTTTCTGTATTTTACGTTTAATTATCCGTAATTAACAGCGAAGAAAAAAAACGTTATTTCAAGCGTAAAATACGATGTTCTTTTCATGAATTACACATCAGTGAATCCTCAAATACGTTTCTAATTAAGATGGTAATTTTCGATTTCTTAAGCATAGCCAACTAATTTGGTCATTTTTTCTACAATGAAATGCTTTTTTACTTTTGTAATCGAACATCAGAGCTTTCATTTGAGCCCCATTTGACCCCAAGTTTCCGGACATTGTACCATGATTTTATTGCTTAACTTTGCAGGTCTTTAAATTCCAATATTGAACCATTATAAAATAGAGAAGGGTAGGGCAAAACGGACTCCTACGGCAAAACAGACCACTCACAGAAAATTGGTCATTTTTGTTTTTTTTTCTTTGTTCAAATCAGGAACACTGAATGTCTTGAATTAAAAATAAGTTTCAGGATCATAATCATTACAGGGATTTTATAGACAACAAGTGTCGTTTAACCGCAATTTGATCAGATTTGCTAATCATCTAAAACCACAAATGATTTTGAATTTTTGATTTTGCTTCCATTCGAAAGCAAAAACTATTAAAAAAATTAAAAAATTATCAATTTTATGTCAGTCGTCCGTTTTGCCCTGCGGTCCGTTTTGCCCTACCCTCCCCTATTTTTTAAATCTAAAAAAAATTGAAAGTCTACTTTTGAAGGAAGATTGATGAAATAATTTGAAAATTGCGATTTTTGCAAATTACGAGCATTTTTTATGATTATTTTTCTCACTCGGATTTCAGCTAATCAGAGCGCAGTATATTTGAGGCTGTCAAACGGTTTTATTTCGGAAATCTCCAAAAAATTTCCGACGGAAATTCACTAGTAGCTTTTCAAATGTTTCTCATCTTTCAACGCATTTCACGTTTAATATTCTGTGTGACAGATAAACAAAAAAGTGGGTTGTAAATGTATGGCTGTGTAAATGTATCCGGATGCTGTTCATTGCACTCTGCTTGGCCGAAATCAGAGTGGAAAAATAATGCGTCAAATACCACTCGTTCTTTAAAACTAATCTGATATTTTCCTCAAGCTTCCCTGCCTAGGAACGAGTGTGTCAAATTTTGTAGAAAAATCGCACTCGGGATTTTAAACGTGCAAAATTTCGAAGTTATCGGAAAATATCCGATAATTTTAAAGGACTAGTGGTATCACTACTTAATAATTTATAAACAATCAATTATTCACCATAAAAATCATGAGCTCGAAATTGTAACAAATTTATTCATAGTCAGAATTTTACCAGAAATAGATTTAATGCCTAAAAAAATGAGGTTTCCGAAAGTGTAAACAATTTCAATTATTTATTTATAAACAACCAATAAGATTTTCATGACGGAGCAAAACCATCAGACCTCATATTAGAGTCGGACCTCATATTAAATTACGTTTAGCAAACCGTAAATTACACTTAGGAAAATGTAATTTACGTTCAGGTTTGTCTGTGTGTAATACAATTGAACTCACGACTCGTGAAAGACAAACATTGGGCAAAAATATCAGATAGGTATACTCGATGATATTTGCTCCTCGGTCAAGACCATGGATTTGTCGTTTAAGAACAATAATGCACGCGCCATTCAACTCCCTCAATTGATTTGTACCCACCTAAAATCCCAAAATTTGGAATCTTCTGGTGACAATGTTCTATGCTTGCGACTGTACGCACTTCCTCTCAAATTCCCCAGCCAAACATCATACCCAGCATCTGCTAGTAGAAATGCTGCACACAAATTTATAGTATTTGCAATCCAATTATCGATAAAAAAACAATACCGTAATTTTTGTTTTCCGCGAATCGTTGGAATTTGATTCTGCCAATTACCAATATTTCGTTCGCGCTGTAATATAACAAACATGTCTGCAGTCCCTGTTAATCCGTGCTGCAAGTAAATTGGAGGTCCGCAGTGGGAACTATTGCGGGGGTGATTCGGGAGGATCCTAAATATTGATAACATGTAGCCATCCTCCGTTGTGACGCTGTGCCACTCCGCCCGTCGTCCATGCTCCTCAACGAGTCTCATCTATATTCCATCAATATTTTAATATCTAGATCTACACGGAGAGGAAAGCTGAATAAACAATACTAGAAAATCGAGGCAAATTTTAGTATAGGAAGGGTAATCGGGGAGAGAAATTGAGGTTCAATAAAAAATACCTTCTGCGCAGGATATCTTACTATTCGCTCGATTAAAAAAGCACATCTGGATGCAAAGATTAGTGTTTCCTGTACAGTAAAATTTCCCAAATGGCAACCAATGCATTCCGATATTATCCTGGGTGAATTTATATTAATCTATAGAATTATTACTGAAGGTAGAGGGGAAAAAAACAGACAGGGTAACAGAGAAATACTTCCAATATGGGATTCAAGTTGTAATGTTGAATTTATTCCAAATGGTTAAGAGTGGAAGGGGTCGATTCAGTTCACTGGTCAAATATGTATGTTTCCGTGCAATGTAGAATAGAGTATGACAATGATTGGGGGATAGATAGAAAAGGTGACAAGTACAAGATTCTAAAAAATTTGTCGTCCTTAACACTCCGTGGGTCGCGCAAAAGTTATGAATGCCCATAAATCGACACAATGGTAAATTTGAAAGATCTAGAAAAATTCTGAAAAAATCCAGAGTGATCTAGATCGTATACGGGACTTGAGAAGTCCCGTAAGATTTTTCATGTTCAGTTAGCCTTAATTATATATTCAAACTCAAAGTCGCCATGTTTTTCTGAAAATCCTCCTTATACACAGTACAGGGCCCGACGCTTCGGAATAAAAATTTGAAAATCTAACTACTTATGATATTTTTGGAGGAGATTTTCATTGATAGAGCTTCTGGACTCTAAATCGCTATATCTCAGGAATTACTCAACCCATCAGGCTTAAATTTAGCACAGATTTTCATTAGTTTCCTCTATGAGCCAAAATTTCAGCTTTTTTGTAATTACTTTTTGGGATATATTAACACACTTCTGGACAAACACACACACATTCACACATACGCACAGGCGTGGTCTAAAAAACATCATATCTCGACGTTTCATCCACCCTCAGTCACGTCCGAGCAAAATTAGAGAATCGAAAAAAATGCATTTTCAAAGCTTCCATTTGGAAGCAAAAATCGGAAAAAGTTCCGCGCGGCGTCCATAACGCAACTACACTGTTAGAAATTTCTTGAAATTTCCGTCACAACGTCATCTCAATTTTCGATGTTATGAGGTTGAATTCAATTTCAACTGAAAGTGTTCACTAAATTTCTCATTCATCTTGAAAATTCAAGAAAATTGGGTTTTTCATGTTAAACAATCATTGATTTTTCAATGAAATCTTGAATTTTCAAACTCATCGAGAAAACTAAACATATCGCATACAATTCAATTTGCAATAGATTGAAAATTAAGAAGAGTTGTTACCTGAATTTTCAAAATTTTCAAGGTTTTTCAGTGTCGTATGGACCCGAAAATCGAGGATTGCTTGAATATTCAAGAAATTGATTCGAACTGATTCGTCTATGAGTAAAAATATAGACATTTCATGTAACTTTGTTGTTGTTAAAAATTTTAAGCTTTTTCACTTGAAATTTCAAAAGTAATTTTCTAACAGTGTAACGGAGTGTTAAAAAATGAATTTTCGAACTCCACGAAACCAAACATATTTGATGAGATCATTTTTTTGTTTGAGCCATTAAAAAATTAAATTATTGCCCGTAGGGCTGAATATTGATCGGAGGTGTTTAGGGAGCATGACAAAAAAGTCTAATGACGTTAAAAAAGAGACTTTGAAAATTCCGCGTACCAACTGCCGGAAAAGTCTTGGGGCATGAGACTTCATTTTTCTCAGGGAAATATTCGATTTTAAACTTTTTAATGTACCAACAAACATGTGAGACTGCATCAAGACTCGATCAAGACCACAATTTGAACACGAGAACTCGATCACTGTACTATTTCATCATTTACTTACGAAATCGAGAACGTAAAAGTCCGTATTTTTCGCCTCTTTCTGATGTCGAACTCGCGATATCAAACTAACTGGCGGGAGCAACCACGTGAGCATAAAAAAAAAGATCACTGTTCCCTCTTTTTCGAACATTTTAAATGATTTCTATGCAGAAATGTTGAAGCAAATCTGAACGCCTACCACTTCGAACGCGAAGTTATAACTTCATCTGTCCTAGTTACTCAACCTTCTTATGTTATATTTCCATCGTCCGTTTTTTTACGAACATTTGTTTTCTCGGCAAAAAATCGAAGGCAATGGCAAATGTCAAAGTTGCATAAACATTTGTTTTCGTTTTTGTTAAGTTACGTTTTTAGTCAAGTATACACTCATTAACTCTCATTTGTCGATATACAGAGAACAAAAGGTTCCAATGGATAAGTAAACATAAAATACGGAAAAAATCATCGTAATCTACGAATACGAAATCGTAAATTACGTTTACTCGCTTCGTTCGGGCCCAATGACATAAATTCTTGTATGTCACATGGTGATAAAAGTATTATCTAACTCAAATGATTATAATCCTCGCCTTCAGCTCGGATTATAAAGTCATTCTATAATACTTTTATCACCTGATGACATAATATACTATTATGTAATCGTTAATTACGCTTATCTAATGGTAATTTACGGCGATTTTGAGCGTAATTTACACTTCAAATTCACATGTAAAATACGACTTTTTAAACGTAATTTACGTTTAGGTTTTTCTGTGTGGATCTTTTTTTCACTTCTTTTTCTGATTAATGAAAAAGAGAAAAAAAAAGTTGTTTCAACGATGAATGAGAAGAGAAAAAAAAGAAATAAAAAATAGAATCTTAAAAAAAGTTCAATAAAAATCCAATAAAATTTTCTAGAAAATGCGATGGATTTCTCTATTAAGGATGCTTAGCCATTTTCAGCAAATCTTATTTTTTCATGTTCAAGAATAATTATATAATTTTTTTGGCTGATAGCAGAACATATGAGACTAACTTCTTTGATGTTAGAAAAAAATTAATCGCAATAGTCTCGCCAGAAATAAATAAACTAATTTTTCCTTATACACGGGCTTTCATGGGACTTAGGTTGAAATTTAAAATTCACCTACTATAATACTCTAAAAATAGAAATAAAAATAGAAGGTAATGTGCAAAACTATACTGAATCGATTTTTACTAAACATCCTTAAATAACTTCATACGAGTGTTCTTCCGAATATACTGGAATAATTCAATCAATGTACAAGTATAAATCAATCCTTTCCTTCATTCACGTAATCCCTATCTATTATTATTATTGACTCATCGATCCTGAAATAGAATTTCCACCTAGAAGTAACATAAAAAATCCATTCCACAGCCATCGACAACTTCCAATAACGAGGAATGACAAAAAAAATTCATTCTCGTATCACGATCATCCTCAATGACGTTCGACACGTATCAGTGTGCGTGAATGGCTGATTGGGACGCGAGTCACGCGCTTGTGCATCTTGGATGGGGACCTGCGGTATTCCAAAGGCGCCAGATCCAATGCTCCGAGTATTCGCGCACTGGCACACGCGCTTGAGGAAGGGCCGAACCGGTAGCGGGTCGATGCCTGCGAGATATTCTGGTTCATGCGAATTATTCTCCCCTGGCAAGGCCGCGCCAGTCTGGCGTCGAATATGTTTCTTTATGTGGTTCGTTTTATTTTTTTTTTCCATCGGGAAAACAGGAAGAAAATTCCAAAACAAATGCAGGAGATTTCAATGATTTTTTTTTGGAATTTTCATTTTGAAATTTCAATTTTTTGCGGAGGATTCTTCTTTTTCCATGAGTATGCTAGGTAGCATACCTAGAACGTAGACATGAAGGTGTGCGTTCTAGGGGTTATTGTAGTAGAAAAGAAAATTTTCTCAAACAAGCCAATTTTTCGGGGGGCAACTGACTCCATGCACTGTTAGAAATTTTTTGAAATTTCATGGAAGATATTATAGTAATTCTCACGAGAGTGACATTGCATCGGATTTCGGAAAAAAATGGTTATAAAATTTCAAGTTTTAAGAAGAATTCACGGAAATCGGAAGCTTGGTCCCCTCAAGCTTATAACTAACATGATTATCTTCTAGAGCAAAATAATTGTCAAAATTGAAACCTAATGAGGATTGACTGGGAATAAGTCGACGGGAGAAATACGGTATTGAAGAAAAAAATGCTTCTCTCAAATGGACATTTGGCAAAATAATTTTTCGTCACTCGGCCCGATAAACGGCGCTTACTCGGGCTCTGTCGAGAGGGGGTAAAGAGAGTTTACCGCGGCACTTGAATAATCGGTGCTCCAAGGAGGGTAAATGAGACGCTCGGTGCTCCAAGGAGGGTAAATCTCACTTACCCATCCTAGGAGCGATAAAGTGGGCGTCACCATGTGCCCTGACGTTCCCCCCACTTGGGCATGCGCTCTGCGTTCGGGTAAACGTATAGTCGGATGAGCTGTACAGCGCCTCTAGCGGCCTTCTCTACAACTTAACCCACTAGTGGTAGCCATGTTGTTGTGTGTCATTGAGAAGATTTATCATTAGAAAAAAGTCACTCTCCGAGTTTTTGTTCAATTTAAAGTTGATATTTTTGTTCAAAAAACAACAATTTCTAAAATATCAGTATTTATAACGTCGACTTCTGTTCTTAATAAAAGAAGAAAAATTGAACAGCTGAGTATCTTCTTTTATCTTTGATATCTGTTCTTATTTTCTATTTTTTATGCAATTTTCTTTTCACAGGTCCAAAATTACCGTCATCAACCTACTGTTTTTGGATATTTTGGCGGACTTTACTAGTTATTTATTTTCGCATCAACTGATATTGATTTTATTTCGATTTATTTTTTTCTATTGCTTTTATTTTTTTCTTCAGTGGGGGGGGGCTTCGCCCCCCCCCAACCCCCCCCACCAGGGGGACTTCGTCCCCCTGGACCCCCTCCCGCGCCCACACCCGCGTCGGGCCTTCGTGACGAAAAATAGTATATGCCATTCGGGCGATAGCGTTGGTTTGTGAGTCGTGTGGAGTTTGCAACACTCGGCATGGCAAGCGTCCGACTCGGATCGCCTTCGGCGATCCTCGTCTCCTGCTTGCCACGCCTCTTGCTGCAACTCCACACTCCTCACAAACCGCCGCTTATCGCCCTCATGACATAATGTACTATTTCGTCATTCCGGCCGTAGGCAGCGATTTACGAATGCGTAGTGACGACAAAAAATATCATTCGACATACGGCCTAAAAAAATTTTTCTGACTCATATGATTGCAACTCTCGCCTTCGATTCGAGCTGTAAATACATTCGCCAGAAAAGTTTTTTGCGGTCTAATGACGAAACATACTATTTCTTCATAATGCCCGCACACGGCGTTTGCCGGACACGAAGTGCGATGAAAAGTTGTTTTCTGTCTCGTGTGATCACACTTGTCAGCAAATTTTTTTTTGGCCTTGTGACGAAAATAGCTATTTTCTCAATGTCCCACCGGTCAAGAAACACTTTTGCGTATTCGTATCAAAATATACTATTTTCACACCCCTGTATGGAGAGTTCATATTTTCCTCCCGCTCATCAAAAAGCAAAATCTTCAAAAAACGAACCTTCCTTTGCAGGCGTGTTAAAAAATCGCATGTGTCGCAATATACTATTGTGTTATACTATTATATTTTTCATCACGCTGTGTGTAAAGTGACATTTTACGCACCCTCCGCGTGCGCAAACCCCCACTTCCCACACATTGTGATGAAAAATAGGGTTCGATACTCGCGGGAAAAGTGTTTTTAGACTCATGGGATTTTATCACTCGCCTTCGGCTCGTGCTATAAACCTCCCACGAACCCAAAAACACTTTCCCGCAATCGTATTGAAATATACTATTTTCATCGGTTTTTTCTCTTTGAATTTATTTATCATATTGAAAATAATCCCGGTCCCCCTCCTACCTCTTCCAAATCTCATCCAACCATTCCCTATGGCTTCACAAAGATGTGGAACGCTATATAAATTTTCTTCTTTAATGTAAAAATGTGGAACGCTTCACGATTTTGCGTGTAACTAGTGCGTAAAGTTCTACTTTTTCCCACACACGTCTATCATCCGATTTTTTGTAATACTTGCATCAGTGCATTGTTCGAAACAGTAGTGGGGGTTTTGTGTACAAGTGCCTAAAGTTGAAAAGCGTGCGTAAATCAAATTTTGAGTGTGTAAAGCATCACTTTCCGCACGAGAATTCCCTTTATACACGAAAAGTGCATTTTTCAGGCAGGTATCACAACAAATATTTTGTATTGAATGAACTAATTAATTTACTAATGAATTACTTTCGAGACAATCGAGAGAAATTCTGCGAAGGTATTAAAAATAACAGACCACTGAATTTCAATTTTCACATATTTGTTCATATTTATTTCGTACATACTGTTCAGTTCAATTGTAAGCATAGTCTTGTAGGCATCAGAATCATTATCACCTGAGTGTGTTAAGTAATTGCAACATCTTGTGCATTTTCCACTATTAAAAATCTCAAGACAGATACTAAACATCAGACAAGACGAGACGAGACGAGTGCAGACATTATCATTCATTCAATTTGGCATTTGTTGAATTATGAAGATTAATCAATGAAATTACTGAGTCTCGATGCACTGGAATGGTTCAATACTCCTATCTAAATCGGCAGTTCACGGGTTCATGAAATTTCCCTGGGTTTGATGAGTCGGAGAAGTAGAAAATCGCACGATTCACTGAATGAAAATCGTGATTTTGGTTTTTCCCTTGGATTTTTCGGGCCTTTCAGCGATTGCTCCGTCGTGCTGTTGTCCTCAGCTGCTTCTCAATCTCAAATTGACGCATGTCCGCTCGCTGGAGGAAGTCCTGACGCTCCAGGAAACCGTCTCTACCTTTGTTGTGGGTCGTTATCTCTTCATCGAGATTTTCCTGTTTTTTGAAATTGTCCCAGTCGAGTTTTGATTTTTCTAGGGTTGAGATCTTTGTTTTTTTGCCAATTTGACCGAGGACGGAGGAAATACCACCGAGGCCACCTTTTTTGGCCCCTCCACCACGTCCTGAAGGCCTTGGAGCAGCCTCTGGAGTCGGCCGGGGCTTCTCTGAAGAGAGAAGGGACAGTCGAGCTTCTGCCGAGGTCGCTGACACTTCCTTTTCGATTTTTACTTCTTCCCCAGCGAACTCAAAGACTTTTGTTATTTTCACCTTCTCTTCGGGCTTCGGGCGAATTGGGGGAGTAGTTGCTCCACCATTTGTGGAATTCTGGGGCTTTGGTCTCGCTATTGTACCTGAAATATTTTTGAGTGGGTTAATTTCAACTGGGAGATAAGTCGACTTAAACCGTTGTACCACTTTGCTACTGATATAATAATAAATTGCTGTGAACCAAATAACTCATCGATTCTGCTGAAATATTTTTTTTATTTTTAGCGTGATTTGCCGCGAGGGGTTTGCGACTGGCCATCGCCCGAAGGCCTTCAGCCTGGTATTTACAGAGATACTTAGTTGAATGTTATGATAATGTACCGTGTACAATAGAGATCAAAACACAAAAAGAGGTAAATACAGATTTCTTGTACATTGGAAAGTATATGGGATGTGAGTGAAACAATTTGAAAGGTTTGATAAGAATGAAGAGAGAAAGTAGAGAACTATCTGTTGAAATAATTTACCTGTATCTTTCATGAAATCAGCCCACAGTGAATCAGCTCGTTGTTTCTCCTCCTCCTCAGTCAAAACCTTAGCCTCCTCCTTCTTCTCCTCAGTCTCCAGGATTTCTTCCTCAACCCCGCAACGTTTCCTCCGCTTAGAACCCTTTTTACACCTCCGACCACGTTTCTTCCCTTTCTGCGTCGTCAATTGTTCATTCTCGTTGTTCTCGTCTTCAGGACCACTCTCAGCATCACCTTCTGACTCCGCCTCGGACACAGCCTCATCAGCTCCATCGGGCACGTAATCTTCGTCGTCCTCGTCTGAATCAGAGGGCAACTGATGCTCTTCAGACATAACCTCGAGTTTAGTCCCCTTTTAGTCAACAAATTTGTTAATCCTCAATGTCACAAAATCCCACAGCAATCGGCTGATTACTGGTGATATCACTCACCCCTGATTTATCCCCTGAAGGCCCTACTTTCTTTTTAATTCAGAAAAGGGAGAGAATGGGAGAGAGTCCTTTGTGCGGGTGGCAAATGGTTGACTGGCGTTCACTCAATCTTTTCGTCACTGATGTTCTCGAAACTTCTTCTGTCACATGCTTGTGATATCAACAATTTCCCTGTGTTGCCTCTCTATTGATAATTCGGAAGTGATTCGGAGGGAAAATTGCGGAATATTGATGCAAATTGGTGGTCCACGTAAGAGGGCAATTTTTTTTTCTCGATGCAAAATCGTTCACTGGAATGTTACTAGGTAAGCAAGCCTAGGGATATGGGCAACCAATGGGATTGTCTACATAGGGTTTCTCAAACCATTTATGCTGATCGGTCACTTACCATTGGGGGTCATTTCCGGAAGATAATACATCGATTGTTGCTGTTACCATTAATGGTGATGCATAAATAGAATTATTTATTAGGAAATTGTAACGTACGTTGACAAGCAAAATTTGATCTTTGTTGCTTTTTACTGACGACCGCCAAGCCAATTAATATAATTTCATAATGATTATTATATCAGTAGCGAAGCGCTAAATCGGGTCAAGTCGAATTTGAGTATTGGCCAGTTTTTAACGAATATCTCGGAATCTAAAAGAGATAGAAAAATTTTCGTTAGAACCTTTTAGGTAGAGCTATTCAAGGGCTATAAAAAAGGTTATGAGAAAATTTTGGTATCTCTCTTAGATTCCCAGATATTTATCAAAAAGTGGCCAAAAGTCAAAATCGACTTGCTTACCGCTTCGCTACTGATATTATCATACGGCTGAAGAATATAATCACTGCGATCAGGGATCAGCTCAATCATCAATTTCAAAATAAGTTCAATTTAGCTTTTGTTAACTGATAACATTACCCAACAATTTTTAATCACTAAATTAATCATCAATCGAATATTCAAATTCCGAAATAATCTCTATCAACCAGTAATCGTGTCAGAAGTTCGACCATTACATGTCTAATTGAAAAATCCTTTTATGAAATTTATAATTATTTAGTCAATAGTTAATAGCAAATTTAAATCATGAATAATAATAATTATTTTTATATTTTCAAATTGCAAGTAAGAATAAAATCATAGTAATAGAAAGGTACAAATCCTAATTTTAATAATATTACAAATGTAATGATTTGTCGATTGCTTACTGACTAGGATAAATAGAATGTCTACTTTACCGGGTGTCGGGAATCGTTTCGTAAAGTTAGCGGCATGATTTTTTTTGTTGAACGTTGAACGTTAGAGCTGTCAATCTCATGCAAACATTTGTTATTGTTTAGAGTAATAAGCATCATTCTTATAAATTTTATATCGTATGAAATCAATTATTAATACTGGAGTTCTAATTTCAAAAGTTCTTACATTCGTTTTTTTAATGAAGGGGTAATCACAGTGCATAAACTTTGGAAATATTGGTAAACTTAACCTCTCCGAATGACGAAAATCAGCTCCGAAATGAGTGACGAAACAGTTGGAACTCTAGAAGAAGAGGCGTTGAAAAGGAAGGAGAGGCTTGCGGAGTTGAAGAGGAAGAAGGATAACTGCGAGCAAAAAAAAAGTGAAGAAGCGAGCAATTTACCAAAGTGAGTTCAACCTGAACAATTGTTTACTTGTCATCAGAGTTGGGTGTGAGGTATCCAAAGCTGGGAAGGCCGAAGTGAAAAAGTCGAATTTTGTCTTTCGCAATAGAATTAGAGAGTTTGTCCCTAATTTTTTATAATAATTTTGAATTTTTCTTGTTTATATTCTTACTCTGTTTTTTGAGGCCTTGCCAGGTTTTTATTAAGCTAGCAAGGCCACCGACAAAAATGCTCTGTTGCATTTTTTCAGCAAATTTGAAGTTTTAGCTATAATTTATAAAATATTAAATAATGAATAAATATATTTATTGAGTAATGAATTGAATAAAAAAGGGAGCAACTAGACGTTGTTTCCATTTTTAGTATGGAAAAATTCACAAATGCAAATAAAGTCAGCACGGGGGGGTCACAACATTCACAAAAATAATAATTAGAATTTACTGAATAGTTAACTGTAATGAATTAATTAAATATACGATGAAAAAACGGGACATAGTCTGAGAATTTGGAATCTCTGAATTGTAGAGGAAACCTTCAGAAAACCCTCCTGGAGTATGCAAAACTTTGAGAATTTGGAGAAAAGCCAATTAAATTTACAAATTTCCAAATTGAATTTACAAATTTCGCAATTTTCTCTGGCCAACAGACAAAAATTTATTATTCCTCTTGCATTTGTTCACCGATATAACGTGAAAAGTTCTGAAAATCAAATTCACTACACGATTATTTGATTTGTTCGGTAATTTTTCTCCAACATGACATTTTTTTCTTTAGACCAAGATTCAGGAGTTACAAACCTCAGGATGAGAACCTGAAGGAACATATCGTCGAGACACCTATCTCAGTTGAGTTGGAGAAGGAGAATCCTGAAGAGATTACGACATCTAAAGCTGTCATTGAAGAGCTCGTGAGTATTATAATAACATCACAGCTTTTATACTACGGAGGAAGGGAGCCAAATGGACACTTGGGTTTTTTTAATTTTCATAACTTAGAAATAAATTGGTTAATTGAGTTCATTCTAGGCCCATCACAAAGAGGCAGATTCATATTTTCTAAATATAAAAAAATTATCGAATTTCATTAAAAAGTCACTGAGTCATAAGAGTCAATTTGCCGTCCTGCCGCCAACGAAAAATTGATTGTTTATAAATTATTTATAGGAAATGCTCGTAATTTTCAAAAATTGCAATTTTTAAATTATTTCATCAATCTTTCTCCAAAAGTCAACTTCCTAATTTTCTTTCAGATTTTTAAAATGTTTTCTAACGGTTCAATATGAAGATTCAAATTCGGACCTGCAAAGATTAAATAATAAAATTATAGTAAAATGTTCGGAAATTTAGTCAAATGAGGCTCAAATGAAATCTCTGATGTTCCACTAGAAAAGTAGACAAGCATTTCATTGCTGAAAAAATAGCCAAAGTACTTGGATATCCTTAAGATAATTCAACCTTGTCTATTTCTTATTCTGTCTAGGACATTGGGAGTTTAGCACCAAGAAAACCTGACTGGGATTTGAAACGTGATGTATCAAAGAAACTAGACAAATTGGAAAGGCGAACACAAAAAGCCATTGCAGAACTAATAATCGAGAGGATAAAAAAGGACAAGGACGATATGGCAGGCATAGTCACCCTGACTGGGAATTCAAGTATTCAGGATAAATAGAAACAACTTGTAAATTTTAATTATAATCCTTAAAATTCTATTGCTTCTTTCAATGAATGAGTCAGTTTTCCTTAATAAATTCTATTGGTTTTTTATACAGTATATAACAGTGTATGAGGTTTGATTTTGTTTTATTATTAGAGTGGTTGTGACTGGTGGAATTCTCACTCTGTGAATCTGCCAGCAGTTCATTTGTCACACCAAAAAGATCAGTGCTTTAGAGGTAAACATAACCGCCTTAATCTTTCAAAAGTATTCAGCAATGTTCATTGCTAAACACTTCATGAAACCTTCGTGCCACTCAATACTACAATTATTTCAGTAGTGCAGTGGTCAACAGTAGAAGCCAATTTCGACTATTGACCAGTTTTCAATCAATATCTCGGAATCTAAGGGAGATAGCAAAATTGCTGTTATAACCTTGTTTGAAACGCAACTAAAATTCCAGAACATTCTGGTCGACCATCGGCCTACTTCGAAAATCTCCGGGACCCTTCGGGTCATCAGTCATAAGTCACCGAAACACGCGCGAATCAGTTTAGGCTTAGCCTCTCACCGTACAAGTCTATCTCGGGCAAATCACCTGTACAAGTTTTATATCGCACCTCACCGAGTACAGTAGCTTCTTGAACCTCACCTAGCTCACTAATAATCTAGTACATCACCGGTCTTTGTAAGATCACCGTTTTGTTCAGTACATCACCTCTGTTGATTAAATTCAGCCTAAAGTCAGTGACTCAACGAATTTACAGTGAAAGACAATCATCAATTTAATTAGACATTCAACTATTAAAATTTCCAACGAGTGTAAATAGTTTTGACAAAGTGGTTCGATCCCACAAAATAAAGTGTGGTTTTTAAATCCGGCTCATCAGTAATTTTCCCAACAACTCCCTCCACATTTTCATCCCACATCCACCCTAAATTTAGTCATTCACCAAACAAACCTTTTTTGTAGAGCCGATTAAGTGCTACAACAAATGTGATTCCAAAAATTTCGCTATCTCCCTTAGATTCGGAAATATTCCTCAAAAACTCACTGGGAGATGAGTCGACTTAAACCGTTTTACCACTTCGCAACTGATTTTTTCTTTACACTGTTAAAGTTTATGACCGAAATTTTCAGGACACTTCTTGGAGATTTTTACATTGTAATTCCACTGAAATTTCAAGAAATTTCGTAACTGAAAATTCAAAATTTTATGCAAAAATTAATGGAAACTGTAAATTCCAGTCCAATTATTTCATCAAAATTAATAGAAATCAGGAAAAGTTAAGTGCATATATTCTTGGATTTCCAATCTGTTGCAAATTTAGCATAATTTAGTACTGATATTCATGTTCGACAGGAAATTTAAGCAAGTTGAGAACTTTTCATCTTACACAAATACTGTTCACAAATTTGGAATTTCGTGAAATTTTCAGTGAAATCTTAGATTTTGTTTTTTCACCCTGAATGGAATTCAATATCACTCTCCTAAAAATTACAAGTCAACTGTCCATGAAATTTCAATTTTTTTCTAACAGTGCATTCAGGATTCTTTTAAAGTAGCTCCGTCCCCAACAATTCTTTTTCATCGACTGCAGTTAATTTATTGGGATATTTTTCAATGTTAAATTTTCAGAATAAATTATTGGTCATTTTTCACTGAATATAAAAAAAATTCTCAATTTTTATTATACTTAATGAGGAAAAAATAGATTTCAATGTTCATTTACAAACAAAATAACCTAATTTTTAAAAACTATAGAGCTACTTCAAATACGGAATAACGTCCTGGCACATGCGTCATGTTTTGAGCTTACATTCAGTAATAGAATCATCAACCGAGATAATTTCGAAACGAGTATGCACATTATTCTGTAAATCTCCTCCGGAGGGAGAGGAGGACGCAGGGGAAAATGTCAGAAAACGATTTCGCGGTGAATTTCAAGGGCTATGAAGAATGCACTTTAGTATATTTCTCTGACCCGGTAGATATTTTTCGTATACTTTTGTTAACCGCAAAGAATATTAACTGACATTTTCCTGTGGTCCTACTAATTTCAGAAAGATTTCCAAATTACTGAGGGAAATCAGAGCAAAATCAATTTACAGATTATATCACCAATACCTTTAGAGGGAAAAGGTCTCGAAAAAAATTGACTTTAAAAAAAAATAAAGCTTAAAAAAACTGTCGACAATCCTCTGAACTCTTTAATTTCAGAGATATTTCTAAAACATTGGAGCAAATGTTTCTGAAATGCATTGAAAATATGGTTAAAGTAAAGAGGTCTAGAGAAGAACATTAAAACAAAATTCTGGAGATAATTTTGTGGGTTACAAAAAATACCCCATAATACTTATCTCTAAACCTACTACTTTCAGAGTTATAATAGCACGCCTACCCAACACAGTATTGTGACGTCACTGGCCAATTTATCACTAAAAATGATCACATGGACGACTCATCATACGGATTTTCCATCACTTTGACAGTTAATCACATAGAAAATTTTTCACAATTATTCAATAAAAAATTGGCGGAATGAAACAGTATTTATAATGAATACTATATGTCATAATTGTGGATTATATTTATTAACAACAGCTTTGAATTTCCATTGCAATGACTGAATATCAAATGACTTCCGGAATTTTGTTTGTTGACATTAGACGTTTTGTTGAAAATTTCAATAATCTTTTTTTAATTGGTTCATTCAAAATAGGTTTTATCAACCATTATTAACAACTTCCTCGATTTGAGGAAACGAGAGGATTTTTCAATCTTCAGAAAGAATTGGCTTTCATTATAAGAATTAGAAGGAATTCAGAATTATGATAAGACCGCGAATTTATAACAGCATAAATTGGGTTTTTGATTAAATATTTCAGTCATGTCTTTTTCTACGATTTCATTTTACCGGTGAATTTTAATGTGATGAACTGTCAATATGATGAAATAAACTGTTCAGTTGTCCCGTAATTAAATAGGATGTGAATTATTCGGTGTTGATTAGTGGTAGAACCCAGAAGTATTTACAAAATAATCTCTGTGAACTTTTTCGGATTATCCCATTCTGTAACATTACTATAAAATTTCATCCTTATTATCTGAATGTTGTGAATAAATCTAGGACACCGGTCCAGATTTCGGGGGGAGCTGTCAGGAGCATAGCCCCCAGTGCGATTGGCAACGAAACGTGTAAACTAGACTGGCCAGAACCACCGAAGTCATGGTGGTGGGCGTTGTCCTCTGGGACGTGAATGTTGCGGTAGACCACTCTGTCCTCCAGGGGTTGAATCGGCCGGAAATTGTGAGTTAGCTTCACTCCTTCTGGACCCCGAACATTCCTGAATGCTGCGATCTGTAAATCGATTTTTCGAAAATAATTCTACGTTATTTACAAATTCAAGGGAAATTAGCACAAATAAAAAAAAAATATTTTTTCTATTTTCTGGTAGCTGCGAAAATTTCCTATAGATTATTTTTCCAACACAAAGTTCAGTCAATAGAACTGTACCATAGGACGTCACGTGGGACAACCTACATGGTTTTTCTATTTCTCTATTCTCGAAAATTCTCGCTATTTTTACCTGTTTGTGGGAGAGTGGCAGAGCTTCTTTGAAGTCGATCCACGTCACAACTTCCGAACAGGGTGGAGTTGTAAGGGAACCGTTGTACGTGAAGTAATCCTGAAGAACTGCTGGGTTTGGAAGGAGCAGTGACTCCAGAGCCATTGGATTGAGGTTTGTGGAAGAATCTACTGCTTCAATGAGCGGTAACGACTCAACGATTAATGCGTAGTTAGGGTTGTCTTCTTCACTTGCCTGGAACATTGAACATTGATTTATTCTCAAAAGAATTCTGCAAACATTTTTTTGCGCGAAAATTTTCTCTTTTGCGAATAGCAAGCACGTGTAAAGTATAATTGCGAAACCTAACGATTTCTTTGAGTAATTCTATGGAATTTCTGTTGGCACTTTATGCAACTTTTATTAGAATTCTAATGGAAGTCTAGTGGCTTTGTGCACTAACACAGAGAAAGGAAGTTTTGATTTTCAGCGACGTGTCACTGATTTCCAGAAATATGTCACTGATTTTCAGAAATATATCATATATTATTGAGGATACTGCACACTGGCTAGAATGAATCGGATTATCAGTGATTTCTACCACTGAAATTTGGTGATAGATTGCCACAAAAGAGAGATGGGTCCCTGAAAATTAATGACGATGTGACTGGAAATTAGTGGTGATCTTACTGCAAATTGGTGACCAAATAGACCTTTTCATTCTAGAAATCTAGGGGAAATATTTATTTCGTTCATTCAACGAAAAAATCTCCGAAAAAACCATGGAAAATTCTGATAAATATTGAACTTTACAATAATATACACTTGAGCGCTCAAAAACCATGATTTATATGTAAATTCGATAAAGTGTCCGCAAATCCTAGGGGAATTAACATGGGAAAAAAGTGTCCGCAAATCTAGTGACTCTTAGAATGAAAAGGTCTATTACTGAATTTCAGTTTTGTACACACTGTATGAACAATTGCAAATTTTTAATAATTGGGGATAAATTGAAAATCAGTGACATGTTTTTGGACATAACATGAGAAATACAGTAGAAAACATTTTACAGTAGAAAAAATTTTGCTTCAGCAATTCCATTAAAAAATCTCAAGACACTGATTTACTTGAACAAATCGAAATTTATCAACTTTTTCTGTCAAATATCTATACAAAAATCAGACAAATTTATGTAGTTTTGAATGAAAATTGACAAAAAGAACTATGTGTTGACATTGTGATGGAAATTTCGGTAATACTCTTATCAAATTGCAATACAATTTCTTATAAACAGCGCTAGTTTCTTCTTTTAACCCTAGTCTGGTCACCGAACGCGACCCTGCGATTCTGGTCGCCTCCGCGGGGATTCCCCGCCGTGTTATTCAGGCTCTAGCGTTGCCGAATTCATTCTACACTGCCCGGGCGCGTTTAGCGAGTTTTCGGCAACGTCGCGTGATGGGCAATTTCATTTAATATGAGAAAAAATGATTCATCTGCCCGAAATAATTTCTTTTCTTTAGGAATTTCGGGAAATATGTTGATCTAAAAACTACTGTAATTCTTTCTTTTCAATTTTTTTTTCAATTTTTCTGGTTAGCCAGTCAATTGTAATCCTATTCTAAAAAGAGCATACACTTAAGGGGTAACGGAAGCGGTCGCCAAAGTTTATTTTTTTCCACTCATTTTTCTGCGATTACATCCAATATAAATGGCTGAAATTTTCACCAAGTATTAAGTGGAGTGTAAGCGTTCTTCTTCATCTATTATTTTTCAGCATCAGCTGTGTCGTTAAGTTTTCTGCAATTTTTTTTGCAAAAAATTTGAAAAGTAATAGATGGAGAAGAACCCTCAGACTCCCCTCAATACTTGATGAAAATTTCAGCCATTTATATTGGGCACAATCGGAGCAAAATGGGTTGAAAAAACAAACTTTGGCGACCGCTTCCATTACCCCTTAAGGTCGATATCTCGCTAGTCTGTTACGCTTATTCCTCATTGGTTCCAGTCGTCTGAGGCGGCAAATTTAATTCATGATTAATTTAATTTTGAAATTTTCAATTATGATTGTTACAATTACAGCGCGCTGTAGCTTCTCATTGAAGAAAAACGACGCGTGGCGGGGTTTCCCTCATATGGTGACCAATCTAGGGTTAAATTTTCTCATACGCGAAATCTCTCATTAATTCATTCATTATTCACGTGATTATCAATTTTGAAAAGGAATGTCAAACATTACTTATTATTTAACAGATTACTCACGTAATAATCAATGTTAGGAACAAATGTGAATATGTCTTTCGTAAGAAAACAAATTGCTCACTATGAAAATATTCTAAAAATTGATAAGATCATCACGTTTCACCTGCATAATTCCACTGTTAAGTTTTCATTTCCATTTGAAATATTCCTCAATGTTCATTACCTCGAAGAAATAAGCAAGGACAGTCAATCCATCTGGATGATGAATAGCTTGTTGAAAAGATCCATAAATCTTCTTGTAAAACACAGCATGAAGTTCCATGGCGAAAGAGTGATTATTGATCAAATCTTCGGATCCTTCGTGATCATTCTCTCCCCAGTGGAAGTGAAGCTGCTCGAATACGTATTCGTGAGAACCCAGTGGTCCACCAAAAATCGATGGGCGTTCGGTCTTGTTCATTTTCAGCATTACTGTAATGACAAAATCAGATTATCTCAATTAATTCAGAATTTGGTCATGAATGCAGATGTATGATTCTTACTATCACATCTATAAGGATGTGATGAAATCAAGAAATCATCAGAATCTACTAGAAGAACTGGAAATCGCAAGAAATCAAAAGAAATTATGATTTTTAACTCCTGTTGCGAAAACACAGAAATCATTTAAAAAATCACAGGAAATCATGCCACTGGAAATCACTGAGCCACCCGATTGAGGAGTGACCAACCCCTCAACTGGATCAGAAGATAGATAAAGGGCCGGTCGCATCAAGGCCAGTTAAGAAAATCCTCGGTCAAGTACAAGAATAAATAAAAATAATCTGCCGATCAATTTTCAATGAAAGTTCATCGAAGGTATTTCGCCAAGAAACTTGTTGTATCGATGTATCATCAGTATTTGCCAATAATACCAGTAATTAAGTAGCGAAGCGCTAAAACAGTTTAAGTCGATTTTAATTATTGGTCAGTTTTCACTGAATATCTCGGAATCTAAGGAAGATAGAAGAGTTGTGCTTGTGACCTTTTTTCTAGTCTTCACTTCGATATACAAAAAAGGCACACGTATGGAAAAATTCAACAGAAAACCTAGAGAATACGCTAAAAAATTACATTGGAATTCTATAGGAATTATATGGGGGTTTCTATAGGATTTCTATTGGAATTCCATAGGAATTCTATTGGGTTTTTATAGGAATTCTTTGGAAAATTTTCTATTGGAATTTTCAATTGGATATTCAATAAGAAAAAGTCAATAGATTTCGAATTTCTGTTTGAATTTTTCTTTGGAGATTTTTTCTATAAGAATGCTCGGGCATCAATTTTCTACGTTTTTTTCCACTCGGATTCTGTAGTGCAAAACAGAACAAAATCCAGTGGAAAAAACTTGGAAATTTTGTGCCCAATAATTTTAATAGAAAAAATCTCAAGAGAAAAATTCGAAGAGAAATTCGAAATCTATTGACTTTTTCTGATAGAATCAGCGCAAAAAACTAATTGAATTTTCCAATAGAATTCCAATAGAAATCTTATAGAAACCCCATAGAATTCCTACAGAATCCCAAAAGAGTTTTCTAGCGAATTCACTAGGTTTTCTATTGAATTTTTTCATACGTGCAATTACGAAAATTTCATTGTCTCTTAGATTGTGAGATATTTCTCAAAAACTCAGCTGAAGCCTAAATCGATCATTTGTATTCAGTCAATATTCACGACCGAATGGCTAAATGAAAGCAATCTACGTCGAATTCCTGAAATTGTCTAACTGCGGAATAAATTTACTGCAACCGCCCCTAATTAGGAAATGAATTTATTCTCCAAAGCTGATCTCAAAATTGAGTTGACTTGTCTTGTTTTACTATTTCACTACTGCATTAAACTTTTTACGACGTTTGAATTCAAGTTCGCTTTTGTTTGTTTGTTGTTTTTATTCCGAAACAATTATTTCATTGTCATGGCCTTGGTAATATTACCGTAACCGATAAAAACTCGTAGAGAAATATTTGAAAAATTCAGGGCTGAAAACGGTACAGTTTCATTGAATTTCCAATTGAATAATTAATGAATTATGGAAGCTCATCTTCTCGTTGCACGTTTGAATTGATTTAGTGAATTACCGGTGTGCCCGTTGTTCTCTATGTAGCAGCCCCGTAGGGACTCGAGGCCGAAGAATTTTAGTTCCGGAAAACTGACGTTTCTGACGATGTGCTCCTGGATATTAATTGGAGACTGATGTTTCCCCACGCATCCGTTGTAGTCCTCTCCCCAATGTTGTGGCCCTAAATCATAAAATTTTTTGTTCAATTCATTATAGTTAACTCCAACTTGCAGCAGCGTATGGAAAGAATTTAGAAGGTCAAGAGAAAAATCTAGCGGATTTTCTAGAAAATTCTATGAGGGTTCTATTGAAATTCAAGTTTTTTGGCCCGATTCTATCCACAGACGTAAGAAGTTTGGATTTTCAGGGAGATGTCACCGATTTTCAGGAGTCTATCACCAATTAGTGTCCAGCACCACCAATAATTGGTAAAATGACCCTGATGATTAATGTTTTTATTATTGAAATTAGATAATAGATTTGAAAAAATGATCTGGAAACCAATAAAATAGTTGATTTTTCAGTTCAGTTCTGTAAAAATTCATGTCATTTTGTTTCTGAATATTCATGTTACACTGAAAATTTAATCCAGTTGTGAAATTTCCATCTCACTCCCACTAAAAACTCATGAATTTATGTGAATTGTACTTAAACTTGAGATTTCATAACCATTTTTTCCCGAAATCCGATTCAATGTCACTCCCATGAGATTTACTACAATATCTTTCCCGAAATTTCAAAAAATTTCTAACAGTGGAAATTAATTCTATCCATCTTTGTTTACAAACAGAGATATCAGGATTTTGAGCTGATGGCATACGTTCCCCTTTACCCCCCTTTCCCTACTCCAATATTTTAACTCTGAATGTAAACTTACCATGGAGTCCGTCGTATGCGAAATTGGCAAAGGCCAGAGAAGCATCTGAAACCAGAAGTAGAAATTGAATTAAATATCATATTATTCAAAAATGAATTGAGTAGTTTCGTCACCCATGCGATCACCTCTTAAATGAGTAGTTTTGAGAGAAAAGTTCCAAGCTTTCTTTGTAGGACAACCCCAATGCTCAATAAAAGTATTGAACTGGGAACTCTAATTTTTTCCGAATTTTTAAGCTTCAAGAAACATCTCAACCTATAAAAAAACGAAAACGGGTGGCGCCGCGCTCATTGAGCGAGTGATCGAGAGTTAAAAAATAGATGAAACATCTTCGGTCAGCAGTCTATTTTGTCAAGATTTATGCTGGACTTATGAATATTTTCAGTTTATTTTAGTTTGGAAAAATTCATTCTCAAGATCTCTTACCATCTGAATTAAAAAAAAAATGATTATTTAAATTCAAAACGGATGAATAATAATAATAATAATAATAATAGTAAATAATAAGAGTATTATAACAGTAAATAACACTCTTTTTTTTCATTGATGAAAAAATCGTGATCAACAATTTTTTATTCGTGTGTTCGCCGAGAAAAATTAAAATTTTTTCTCAAATCTAGACACAATAAGAGCGAATATCAACTGTTTTTTAATGGATAAATAAATACATAACGATCATCAATAATATGCGTAAACCATTAATCAATTCATGCGCTTTCCTAGAATCCTAGAATCTCTTGTTAATGAGATGATAAAGCCTCCCATCTCGGCATCATTTATAAATTTCCCGGAAAATTTCCCCCAATGGAAAATCTCTTGACATCGAATTAATAATTGATTCATCACGTGACTATTGAACCATGAAAATCGACGTACACGAAGAGAATGAGAATATTAGATTGTCTGGAGTCACGTTCACCCGCGATCGGCTGATTTATCACCGATGCATGCGAGCAGATGACGAGTCATGTGATTTATCAATTAAAAGATTAAGTGACTCGTGCTGTCCGTAACGATCATCCTTCCTCTCATTAAATTTCGCGTAATACGGTGAGTCACAATGCACTAGCCATTTTATGTTCCTGATCATTTAAAGCAGCTCTACCCTTCTTCCGCTTTTAATTTTCTGACTAAATCGCATGAGAACAATTTTTAAAAATTAGGTTTAATCAAGATCATTCAAATTCAATTTTATAAAATTGTGATTTTTTCTATAATATTTTATTCTCTTAAATAAATAATGAAAATTGTTTACAGAACGGTCGATAATTTTCGTAATGAAATTTAAAAAAATTGCGATTCCGAATGTTATCGAATTTCCGGCAATTCTTCGCGGTTTTTAATAATGTTTGAATGTATCGTAAGGATACAGCTACTTAAAGCTCACATAAATTATCAAGGACCAAGTTTTTATAGTTCCGGACGGATCATACTCTAAATTGAAAAATTATCTGTTCACGGATGAAACAAGTTTATAGAAAAATCTAGCGCATTCGATGGAAGATTCTATTCGATTTCTATTAACAATCCTATTAGTTTTTCTGTTTCTCATTCTATTCGGAAATTTCACAGTTTTCCGCCCTTTTTTAGTAATAAAATTCTTCATTAGGATAGATTTTATAGAGGAAACGATTTTAATGGGAAATTATATTTTCATGAAAACAATTGCTCCATTCCACTAACAATTTAATGAACCATTATATTTTTTCTAAATATCTCGAATGTCAGATCATTGTTTCTAGACAATTTCATGGGCTATAAAAATGCATTCCCACATTCTACTCTAAACTTACTAATTTCAGTCAATGTTGAGAGGAAATGGCGAACCATTATCCTAACCAAAGAAATGTCCAAGGGAAGTTCTCCTTGACATGATCTTCTAATATTAAGGTATATCCCTAGAAAACAAGTTTTTCGTAAATAATGTGTATAATATTCCCCAGCCATTGAAAAAAATGTTATGTCACGGCGACCGATAAACCGCGTTTCTAACCTCGCTCCGCTCGGTTCAAACGCGNTAGTACATTAGAGTACAAGGGCACAAATTTCGTTTTCGACGAATGTGAAGTTTACAGGCCGAGCCGAAGGCGAGGTCTGTATTCACATTCGTTGAAATCGAAGTTTATGCCCGAGTGGTCTATATTATTTTATGCCACATCGTGTAGAAGTCAAGTGTGAAGCACGCTGCGCGAAGCGCAGGGTGCGATAAATTTGACTTATTGCACGGCGTGCCATAAAAAATATTATAGACCACTCGGGCACAAACTTCGTTTTCAACGAATGTGAAGGTTACAGACCTCGCCTTCGGCTCGGCCTGTAACCTTCACATTCGTTGAAAACGAAGTTTGTGCCCGAGTGGTCTATAATATTTTTTATGGCACGCCGTGCAATAAGTAGAGTTTATCGTACTTAGTATAGACCACTCGGGTATAAACTTCGTTTTCAACGAATGTGAATACAGACCGCGCCTTCGGCTCGGCCTGTAACCTTCACATTCGTCGAAAACGAACTTAGTGCCCTAGTGCTCTAATGTACTATTAATTAGCTGTACTACACAGTTTAGGAGATAATAATAGTACATTAGAGTACAAGGGCACAAATTTCGTTTTCGACGAATGTGAAGTTTACAGGCCGAGCCGAAGGCGAGGTCTGTATTCACATTCGTTGAAAACGAAGTTTATACCCGAGTGGTCTATACTATTTTATGCCACATCGTGCAGAAGTCGAGTTTGAAGCGCGCTGCGCGAAGTAATAAGTACGATAAACTCGACTTATTGCACGGCGTGCCATAAATAATGAAATGCGGCCAATATTATGCGTCCCCATCTTATGAGAAAGCAATTCTTACGATGTTCTTACAAAACCAATCCGTTATGGATTGATAAATTTCGAATGCGGTGAATTTTTTGTAAAATTTCGGATTTCATAATTTCTACGTTATTTAATTCTAAAAAATGGAAATTTCGGGACAGCATTCCTTATTTGACTGGAAAAATTAATTTACAAATAATGTCTTCTTTGATTGAAACACATTTTAGAAAATAATAAATAATGGAATGCGCCTAATATTATGCGTCCCCCCAGACTCGATCTTTCCATCTTATGAGGAAGCAATTCTTACGATGCTCTTAAAAAACTAATCCGTGATAGATTGATAAATTCCGAATGCCGTAATTTTTTCGTAAAATTTCGGATTTCATAGTTTCTGCGTTATTTAATTCTAAAAAATGGAAATTTCGGGACAGCATTCCTTCTTTGATTGAAACAGTCGTTGTCGCCTGCATCAATACCACACGAGAATTGAAAAACTCAATAACTTATGAGAATGCAATAAATTAAGTCATTTAGAATGTTTTCCGAAAATCCATAGTAACTAAATTTTGGGCGGTATTGTCTCGGGATATACCTTAATAGCAATAAGCATCGGAAAAAATTCATTCACATGTAATTAGTTCCGGTCACATTCAACAGCTTTATTAATGATTTACTTGTTGACCCCTCAATTATTCGACTATTAAAGTCTTCGCCATTTATTTAGAATTACGTATTGAGCTATAATCTCGCCGACAGCGATAAATGTGTGGTAATATCTTGAGTAACTTTTTTTGTTTCTCTTATTTCTGCGGTCTTCCAATTTTGAAGAATTTCTCGTTGCTACTGAATTACGCAACCATCAATCCCAAAAAAATTGTTACGTGATATCATTGACCTTGTCTTCGAATTCATACATAATTTCCCCATTAATCAGAAGGAAAGAAGATTTAATAGAATGTTTTCATTTTTATCCATGTTTTGGGATCATAACTTATGAATAACCACGAAAACCGTCGAAATCCATCACGCCTGACGTAGTCGCACGTCACCGCCTCGAAGATTGACTCTGCAGTCAAGTTTTGAGAAAACAGGATATATATGTAAAAACATACGTGCAGATTATCTCGCGAATATCGGTTAACTGGAGAGGTTCAAGGGAATCCATCACTCAAGAATTCCTTGCTGCAGCCCTTAAAATTCTTCATTGAAAAAGTCATCAATGAACTCTTCAATGAAAACTTTTTCAATGATAATGAGTTATTTCAAGAGAAATTATCAGGAGACATTTCTTATAGAGAATTTCTTCAGTCGGAGAAATTAACGTTTAGCTACAAACTCTCGTTTCTGAGATAATTGCAAAATCAACAAAAATGTTATGTTCAACTTGGTGCATGTTGCCATACCACGTCAAGCTTGGTGGTGTCAGTAATTGGGGAAAGGGAGGGGTTTCAGGAGAAATTATCAAGAGACATTTTGACTCCTTATGACAGCCAAGGTCTTCCCTATATATGTTAAACTAAATCTGATGTAATTTTCCCCTGCGTCTGAATCCACTCAACTTCATGGGGAATGAAGATACACACGGAAAGAAAATTTCTAGAGAAATGATTGCGCACAACCGGGGAAAATGATTGAGCACAGCAAAAACAAATGGTTGAATTTTCCGCACCTTCTGTAGACATTTTTCAGACACTAAAAAACGTCTGAATAAAATTAAAGTTTGTCTGAATTTCAAACATGAATTAAGCTGTTTGGACACCTGTTTGTCTGAAATTCAGACATATTTTCATTTTATTCAGACATTTTTTAATGTCTGAAAAATGCCTATAAAAGGTGTGTGAAATTCAGACATTCGTTTTTGCTATGAGGGCACCATAATTTTTTGGTACTATAGGGTAAACAGGTCAATTTCCGGACGGGGGCTTGTGTGTGGACCATTTCAACTTTTCAACTGGATTGAATATTCAATAAATGAAATGAAAATTGCACTAATCATTCCACCTTTCCATAATAGTGCTCGTGCATAATCATGTGATCAATTATTTTTTCTATTGATCGACATTTAATAAACAAAAAAAATATGGCCGAGTCGTCCGGAAATTAGGGGCTTCGGCTGCATTCAACTATTTCTCAATTTATTTATTCTTGGTTTCGTTATTTCCACTTCAAATAATTCTTTTCTGCTCATTAAAATGTATTTGAAGGTATGAAAGCCATCACATCCCTATTTAGCTCATTCTTTTATTTTAAATCCTACATGAAACTCGAATTTCCCTTAACCGTCCAACAATCGGCCTGTTCACCCTACCATAATTTTTCTCATGCAGCACGATATTTTTTTTAAAGATTCAAATTGCTTCACTTTTGTGGTGCTATCACATGAATTTTTCTCGGTCATTTTTCTCCGTGCAATCATACTTCTCGACTTGGAAAAATGATCAAACTCATGTGAAAGTTATTATTTTAATTACTTAATAAACAGGATTATAAAAAATGATTTGTCGAAAATTACAAGACAGAAAGAAAAACCCGTAGCTTAGGAAACAAAAATTGGTTTGTGCTATTCGTTAAAAGATTTTCATTTAAAATGGTGATTCATTCTATTAGTTAATATTCATTGGAAAGATTCACTTATTATGAGAACAATTCAAAAGTTAAAATCTTGTTAAAAATAACAATTACTCGTGGAAGAAGGAAAGGAAAAAAAATAATATTAATAAGGAAAAACATTACGACCCGGACATCTATGTGAGGATCCATAATATTATATGTGACGTCTCAAAGAGGTTTAAATTTAATAGTAGCAGGCTAAGAAAATAATTAACAATGAATTTGCGATGTGGTCACGGATTTTTAGTATTACCGAAGGAATAACGCTCTCGAAAATTGAATAAAAATTCGAGCGATCGCACGAAGTGACTGCAAAAGATGACACTGATGACAAATAATTATCCCTTGATTATTAAAATCAAGTAATTATACCGCAGCAAGCGACACCACGATTACATCTGTGAATAGACCCTCGGGTCAAGCAAAAGTCGCGGAGGTGACGACCGTATCAGGACAAGTTTTCCCTCGTCCTTCCGCGAATACGGTACAGGGTTGGGGGTGGGAGGCGAACAAATCGCAAAAACCCGAACAAGTACACGAAAAGAAAAAAAAATTGCTGTCTGACGTAAAAATCTCAAAGTCAGGAATAGCCATATTCATAAATCATAACTACCGTTAAATTTTAACACTGTCATTTAGTTAGCATCACTCTTAAATTTTTAATTATTTTAGTAATTATCAATTTAAATATTCAAATTCTGAACTATTTTATTAATCAATAATTAGGTAGGACGATTGCCGATTATTTGGTCAATTGGTGATCTCTTCTAAGAAATTAGAATTATTTACTTAAGGATTGACGTAAGCATCTTTTTTACAAGAGTAAATTTTTTTATGGTCAAATGCCATGAAACTTCGGCAAAACGTTATTTGAACTATCATAAAATGATCGATCTATCGCTCAGCTCTTCGTCATATTGTCAATATCGATTTTTTTGGTTTTGTCTGTTTTAGTTGATATCGACAATATGACAAAGAGCTAAGCGATAGATCGATCATCTTATAATGGTTCAAGTAACGTTTTGCCAAAGTTTCATGGCATTTGACCATAAAAAAATTTACTCTTGTGAAAAACTCCCGCCAAAATTGCTTACGTCAATCCTTAATGGAAAATTCACAGTCGCATGTCAGGGGAGAGACAGGCAAAATGAGACGTTTCGTGGTCTTCTCTCGTGGGGGTTCTCGTTCAATTATAAATGAAGATATTGACAATTAGAAAAGATCTGAACACATCCCATTTTGCCCGACCCTCCCCTATTCAATATTTGATTCATCATCAATCGCAAATTTAAATTATTAATATACTATTTTTATATTTCGATGAGAATATTTAAACCTTTATCAATGTAAGTCGCAAATTCCTTTAATATTGATGAAATTTGATATTGATAGCCATCCCTGCTCAAAATACAAGAAAAAACTTATGATTGATTGAAAAAAATGTCAAATAACAAATAAAAAACCCAACAAAAACTTGTGAATAATTCATCCTCACAATGACAAGTGGCTGGAAGGAGGAGCGGAAGAGCTAAATTGGTCGAACACCAACTATTTCATAATTATTAACTATGTCTCCCCTCCTCCCTCCACTGCGGTCATCTGTAGCTTCCCTCAGCGATTTTTCATTGCTGAAATTGGATCTCTGTTTTTTTTCATCGGTTTTCTTATTAATTAAATGAATTCAGTGAATTTTTCTTCGATTCATAATCGTAGAGGACTTCATTGGCTGGAAGATCTGTTGACATTTGTCCTTAAATTTCTCATTGCGGAGAACGGTTACGTAATGGAGTAGATTTTATGGTTTTCTATCAAAAATTCAAGAATTGTGATATAATCTGGGATAAGTTATGGTACCATGTGCATAATTCTCACATTAATTATTTGAAATAACCTTTTATGAGTTATGTTAAGAGCCAATATTCAGTATTTACAATTTCCCACATCCAGTATATCTTGAAAGAATTTTATTGGACGATTTTGTATATATTATACGGAATCGTTCGGCCGTAGCTAGCAAATATTTCTTTCGAATATTCTTGCCTATTTTCTGTGGAACATGCAACAGAACTAGCAATCTAGAAGAATCTAAAGGATCATTTTTTCGTCAAACTTCCCAATTTCAAAATCTTTTGAAAGTAATAGGGTAGCACGCATGAAAAAATTCAATAGAAAACCTAGCGAGTTCGGTAGAAAATTCCATTGTAATTCTGTAGGAGTTCTATGGAGTTTATATAGGATTTCTATTGGAATTCTATTGAAAAATTCCATTTGTGTTTTGCGCCGACTCTATTGGATATTCGATAAGAATTTTCTCTTGAGATTTTTTCTATAAGAATGCTTGGGCATCAATTTTCTAAGTGTTTTCCACTGGATTTTGGAAAAAACCTGGAAAATTTGTGCCCAATAATTTTGAATAGGAAAAATCTCAGGAGAAAAATTCCAATAGTAATTCGAAATCTATTGATTTTTGCTTATCGAATATCCAATCGAATCAGCGCAGAAAACAAAGAATTTTCTAGCGAATTCGCTAGGTTTTCTATTGATATTTTTCATACGTGAGTGTCCCTGATCGCATACAGGAAATGCTTTTCACCTCGTATGAGAAATTGAGCCAGCCTGAATGTATGCAAATCCCAAAATTCAAAAGTTTTTCAACACCACCATTTATCAAAATATTATTTTCCTAGCTTCCATAAAAGAAATATATCTCTAATAAGTATGTAAGGTATACAAGAGATATATCATCAGCATTATATGGATTAATTTTAGATAGAACTCGGTAGAACACCTGTACCCTAATGATAATTACTCTCCGTTAAAAAAATTTGGCTAAAATTTCCGACGCACTACTTGGATATTCACAATTTGATGACAAAATAATGGAAATTGTGAATTTCAGGTGATTTCTTGATTTAATACAGGAAGTACTTTTTATCTCGCATGAAAAATTGAGCCATTCTGAGTGTATGAGATCTCAAAATTCAAAACTTTTTTGACACTACCATTTGTCAAAACATTATTTTTGTAGTTTCCATAATAAGACGATATTCCAAATGAGTATGTAAGGTATACAAGGTATCAATCATCAGAATGATATCCATTAATTTTAGAAAATAATGGAAAGGCCAGGCCCTCTCCTGATTAATGATAATTAGACTCTTAATGATAATTATTCACTGTTTGAATTTGTTGGCTGAAATTTCCTGTGAACTCAGTGGAAATTCGTAATTTGATGAGCGAATAAAGCAATTTTAGGTTAATTATTTCAAATAAATTAATGGAAATGAGAAAAATTCAGGTTAAGACATTTTTTAATTCTCAAATTATCGCTTATTCAGGTTAATTTACTACTGAATATTCATGTTTTGGTTAAGAATCCATGGAAATTGGGGAATGCTCGTCTTCCTGCCGGGCAGGAATTTGAAATTCCATTGAATTTTCAGGAAAATTTGAAGTTTTTTATGTCAGCTCTCTCGAAAATCACTATTAAACTGTCCACGAATGAGGACTTAAGGATATCCAAGTACTTTGGCTACTTTTCTTTAGTGAAATGCTTTTGTACTTTTGTAGTCGACCATCAGCACTTTCGTTTGAGCCCCGTTTGACGCTAAGTTTCCGGAAATTTTATAATTTTTTTTATCATTTAAACTTTGCAGGTCTCAATTCAAATCTCGATGAACCGTTAGAAAACATTTAAAAAATAAAAAAAATTGAAAGTTTACTTCTGGAGGAAGATTGATGAAATTCATTTTAAAAATTCAATTTTGGAAAATACGGGCATTTTCTGTGAATAATTTATAAACATATCAATTGACCACTATAAAAATCATTTGTTGGGAATCGTAACAAATTTATTCATATTCAGAATTTCACCAGAAATCGATTTCATGCCTAAACAAATAAGGTTTTCGAAAATTTAAACAATTTCAATTATTTATTCATAAAGATGAAGCGCGAGAACGACACTCCATTTTTTCGAGCGCTGACAATATTTTTTCATATGCATAAGTAAAATTTTTACACTTGACTAAAAATTTTGTACATTATTTCCCGAATGTCCAGTTCATCTCATTATTCCTCAAATATCTTTCAAATTAGTACTTCAACGGAAATAAGCAAGTTCATTTTTGTGGTAATTTTTCGCACCTACAAAAATCTTTTAATAAATTTCCATAAACAAAGAACTTCATGATTCAATTACAAGAAATATCACCGACCCAGAAATAATGAATCGTATTAATTGCCTCGAGATGGATATCCTCTTCAAATAATTCGAGCGAATACCTATCCTTGAGACAAAACAATTCAAGAGTCTATTTCGCTCACTCTTGTCATTTCTCGTAATAAAAATTTATATAATTCGTAATTCCACCCACATGTCAGCATGTATAGGAAGGAAAAAAATTGCGATATTACAATAATCGCGATATTTCAGGTATCCTTCACCTAGTTGGCGAAACCCCTCGTATCATCAAGGATAATGGGAAAACGCGTCTTCCATAACTACACTAATGATATCTCCCCAGCGATCGAGCTAAAAAATTCAGAAAAACGGATTTGTTTGCCTTTTCTATCTGCTTTTCATCATTACATGTTTTGCACGCTCCAGTTGAGTCGCGTGACTGCAATAGTCATCGTTTATTCACCACAAGCTTCAAACCGAACCAAATTATTTTCAAATACTTTTAACGTACGAATTTATCTTTACTGCGTTCTGTTTGCCATTTCAGTTTGAATGTTCTGAATTAGGATTTGGGTGACGAGCACACCTGCAGTGCGTCATTATCCTCGTTCTTTTTATTATTCGAGTTATTGAATGGGATGTGAACATATGGAGACTGACGGATGAAGAGGACAAACAAGTTGACAGAATTTTTGATGAATAACACCGGAACTGATGGGTATAGGAGAGAACACCGGAATATTTTTTTGTCGGGAATTTCGGGAACTAGAAAATAAAATTAATTTTATTTTAAAGATGTTTAGCCGTTTTCAGCAAATCTAATTTTTTCATGTTCAAGGAAAATTCTATAATTTTTTTGACTGATAGCAGAGCATATGGAACTTCTTTGATATTAAAAAAAATTCATCGCAATAGTCTCGCCAGACATTATTAAACAAATTTTTCCGTCTACACGGGCTCTTATGGGATTTATGTGGAAATTTATAATTCACCTACTATAAGACTCTAAAAATAGCAATAAGAATAGAAGGTAATGTGCAAAACTATACTCAATCGAATGGCCAGAAAAAAAATTGGGGTACCCGCGCAAAAAGAGGAAATATTTGAAACATTCTATCCAATATAAGCGCATTTTAGCGCATGCGTTTAGTGTAGTTTGCCCACTCCATTTCTAAATAATAAACGTGGGTTTGTGGATTGAAATTTTGATCAAGATAAAGGGAATGACTCTAGAATAACTCTTTAATAACTCATTACCTTATTCTCTTTAATAAGGGAATAATTCTTTAATAACTTCATCTCTCAGTTGAAAAAAAATCAATTTTTTTTGAATACTTGCGATTTTCGATAGACATCCTTAATTTTATAATTGTATATTTGCAAAATAGTTTATATATGTCCATAGTTTGTATATATCTGTTTACCGTTGCCACACAGATATGCCAGTAATTATTGCATTTAATGTAAAACGTAAAAATGCTATTTTCGGAGCAAATTTTACGAACTGTTTCCTCCTATTTTCTCCTAAATATATTAGTTATGGAGATGTTTGCCAGAGAGTCTGAATGGAATTGTTTCTTAATTTTTATTCTTCACTAGCTGTGTAGTCAGATGTTGTTCAAGGAGGATTAAACCATTGATATTGAAGGACTTATTCTATTTTTTTTTTAACCCAAGAATTTTTTAGATTTTTCTTAAGACAAATGGAAATTCTTTAATTGTTTTTTTTTAAGAATATTCCATAATTTTTCAAGAAATTTTCGGAATATTTAGGAACTTTTTCGGAATTTCTAGAACCACTGAGAATTTTCTCGATATTTTGCCATTTTTCTGACAACTCTGCAAGTTTCCAAAAAATTGAAGAAATCTCCAAAACGCTGTAGATTTTTCTATCGTGCATTCCCTTGTACGCAACTCAGCGCAATAATTTATAACGATAACAATCTCATTTGAACGGACTCGAAGACAATGCAACAGACGTATTATTTGTAAGATTGAATAAGAAACCACAAAAAAATATTTTGACGTTTTTCTCTAAAGCCACTAGTTTCAGAGATATTTTCAAAATTTCTCTGTATCAGTCTTTCAATTAGAGCCGCAGGAATTGTACTCTCGCTGCAAATTAGTGAATCGATATGAAAGTTCATTCTATTTTTAACTTCAAATCTCTCAAGTCACGTAATACCATATCATTGTAACCCTCATTATTATCAAGACCATAAAAAGTTGAAATTAGAGCAAAAGTTTAAGAGTTATTTTGGTTTATTACAGGATTAAGTGGATATTCAAAATGATTCAATATTTCCCAATATATTTGTTGCATAAGTTTCATAATAAAATAATGGGATAAGTCCGACAGATTTTATCGCTTCATTGTTGATATTTAAGGGGAACTGGAGGAGAAAATTCTATGAATTTTGAAGATAAAGGGGTATTCCCAGGGTTATCTCGTCCATTGTCATTTTAGCCGATCAGAGTGCGGCATTCGGGGTTACGTGACACTTTCCACGAAAATATCCGGATTATCTGGCATACTCGTAAAAAACAATTGATAGGCTGCAGAGAGATTATCGTAAGGGTAGGTAATCAGTTCATGAATTATTAGTCTCAAATACAGCTCTCTTTAGAATTTTTGTTATGCATTTCCACAATTTTTTTTCAATGAACTCGCATATTTATTTCTAGGAAATCTGTCAATAATAGTTAATAAAGAGATTAACCGTACTCTGATCACCAAACGTGACCCTGCGACTTGGTCACCTCTACGGGGATTCCCCGCCGTGTTATTTCGGCTTTAGCGTTGCCGAATTCACTCTACACTGCCCGGGCGCGTTTAGCGAGTTTCCGGCAACGTCGCGTCATAGAAAACTTCATTTAAGGTACTTCCTCAGTCCCTTATACCTGGTAGAAATTTCGCAATGTACTGAAGACGCAAAATTTTGATCATATGTTGTTGAACACATTCAAAAACAATTCCCAAAATTTCAAGTATTTTTTCCACGCGAATTTTTGAGATATCCATCGTCAAACATTCAATTTTTGTCTTTTTTAAGTTTTTATCGATGCATATCTCAAAAATTCGCGTGGAAAAACTACTTGAAATTTTGGGAATCGTTTTCTCATGTACTCAACAACATATGATCCAAATTTTAGGTCTTCAGTTCTTTACGAAATTTTCACCAATTATAACTCACTGAGGAAGTACCTTAACTTGCACGGAGAAAAATGTTCAGTAAAAATTACGAAACTTACAGTTCGCTCACCGATTACGGAATCGATTCAGAAAATCTAAGTGATGGTGTCGTAATTTTGCACAGGAAATTGAGATAAAAATTACGGAACGCTCTGGAAAAATTCGGTGGCTTTAGGTAAAAATTACGTCACAGTTCCGTAAAATTTCCTACAACCACATATGCGCTCCGGAATGACGGAAAAGATACGTAATTACATTTATTGTAGAGCTTAATGGGCTCTACAAAAAAGTTTGCAAAAAAATTTTGCTATCTCCCTTAGATTCCGAGATATTCGTCGAAAACTGGCCAGTAGTCAAAATTGATTTGCACCGTTTTACCACGTCGTTACTGAATTCTTTACTCTCGTCAAAACTGACATTTATATAAGAAATTATCAATGATGAATAATTTTTTTTTCCGGCATTTTAAATTTATTTTTACTCACTACACTCGACGATTTACGTGGAGTTTGAATACACTACTTTAATAACGTAAGTCAATTATTTATGAGGTCAATAAAATCGTTGAACCCCAATAATCATGCCTCTGATCGAGTCACATGGGGAAAACAGTGGCAAAATAAACATACTGAAGTGAGATATCTCTCGCCAATGCATCACACGAACTGCATGATGAATCTTGACTCAGTTATCACTGCATTTCGAGAGTCATTGTCTTTCCCTCGTACTCTTCACCTTTGTTGGGTCCACTACTGTTTCATTAAATGACTCATGCTTATCTGGAATCTTATTTGTCATGGACGAAGCGTAACAGCAACGGTAAGTGAGGATTCAACGACCTATCAGGATTTTCTACTCTCTTCAATTTTGAAGAGTGGCTCTGTTTTTGTTGGGTTGAATAAACGAAGAAATTATTTTATCATGAGAGTGAATTCATGTCGATTTCACACGTTTTGTCGTGATAAGCAACGAAATAATTTTTTGTTGTTACATGTCGATTGAACGTAGTATTTTTGTTAATTATTTTTATGCGATTTCTAAAAGAAATTCCATTAAAAATTCTCCTTTCATTTTGCACTGACTTCCACAAAAAATTATGTAACATCCGTGCAACTGTCTAATACATATTTTTCATGTAAAAAAGTAAATGAACTTTCGTTTTTCTATAGAAATTCTTGGTCATAAATTTTCTATTTTTCCTGAAATTTTTTTTGTTTCTCAATGCAAAAATGTAGAAAAACGATGTGGAAAATTAAAAACCAAGAATTTTCATGGGAAAAATTCCAGCAGAATAAAAAATATAAGAAAATCAACATCTATCGATTTTTTTCTATCAAATATCCATTTCAAAAAACGGTACAAAAAGGAAAGTTAACTTTTGATTGACATTTCAATAGGAATTCTTGAAGAAACTGCAAATTTTTTCAATTTGTTTTTTTATGCATGTGGAGATGTTAAATAACGGCAATTAGACAATAATGAGATCTTTATCAGTTATAGGCAATTAAGAATGTTTGCGTTATAACATCATAATACCAATGTTATGGCTTTTCGAGATAAAACAAAATACTCGTCAAAAATTCTTCATCCCATATTCGTACTCCTTCATTTTTAAATTATTTGCATTTTGAAATTATTTGAATGAGTCAATTTCACACGGTTTGTCGTAATAAACAACAAATAATGTTTTGTTGTTACATGTCGATTGAACGTAACATTTTTGTTAAATATTTTGATGCGATTTCTAAAAAAAAAATCTATTAAAAATTGTCCTTTCATTTTGCAGTGACTTCCACCGAAAAATATGTAACATCCCGTGCAACTTTCTAATAAATATTTTTTATCTATTAGATTCATCTAAAGAATAGAAGAAAATCGACATCTATTGATTTGTTTTCTATCAAATATCCATTTAAAAAAACGGGACAAAAAGGAAAGGTACCTTTTGATTGACACTTCAATAGGAATTTTGAAAGACACTGAAATTTTTTTCTATTTGTTTTTTTTATGCATGTGGAGATGTTAAATAATGGCAATTAGACAATAATGAGAACTTAATAAGTTATAGGTAATTAAGAATGTCTGCGTTATAACATCATAATACAGACGTTGTGGCTTATCGAGATAAAAAAAACTCATCAAAAACACGTACTCGTCCTTACTTTTATTCAATGAAAAAAAACATGCAACAGCCCAATTGAGTAATTTCTGAGAAAAAAACGCAAAGAACATCCCAATTCACAAATTGAACAATAGTCCCAGAGTTGTAATTGACACCTTCCTCTCGCGTCACATAATAATGACGAATAATAATAAAACTCGCGTGCATAGTCAATAATTTTTTTATATGTAATAAGAAAACGAGAATACGATCTTTTCGCCAAGGTGAACTTGACTTTCAAAGGAACAAAAAAGAAGTTATAACGGTTCAAATCAACTAGAAATCTCTAGTTCCCATTGTCTCTCACTGGACTGAGATGCACTCAAGTACGATGTCCCGTTGACACGCTAACTACGTGCACAGTATACAACTCGTGGATGTCAACTTCCGGTCAACCGTGTACGAATGGGACTGCGATCAGTTGATTTATCTACCGGTCGTTCACAACCATGGAAACAATAGGATTTCTTTATATAAAAGACTGGACAGGAATTTTCCGTACGGGTTGCATACTATGGAGCTTCTAGTCGGAAAGAAATTGAAAGAATTAAAACTTGAAAAGTGAAATTTTTAGGCTTTCTTTGGTGTAACAAATGTCAAAGAAACAAATATCTGAGGCCCGGTAGCACCAAGTCCAGTTACGGGGATACGTCGGTGAAATTTAAGTCTTCACTTGCACGGTATATGGAAATAACGAGGAAAAATCGCAGACCCGATCGATTTTGCCCCGTATAACCACGAAAAACTTAATTTTTTCCTGTTTTTACCTGCAAAATGCTCCTGGCGCCGTAATTTTCATACGATTTCAGCTTTTTTTAAATGTGCGTTACACTCCAAAGAATAAACTCGAGCATATTCCGTCACAGATAACAAACTCTTCAATGGAACCCAGGGCCCAGTGAAGACTTAAATTTCACCGACGTATCCCCTTAACGGGTAACAATGCCAACCGAATGCCACCGTTTCCTCGAAATTTTCAAACAAATTTCCTGCTCAAAGTTATTAATATTATTTGAACCCAAAGAACATTTATCTTCATCATCACCTCCTGGAGATTAATGTGCTTTGATTTGTAAAAAAAAAGATAACTTTCGGCAGAAAATTTCCTCAAAAATTTGGAAAATTAGCGGCATTCTGTTATCCCTTAACTCTAGATTGCCATATGAGGGAAACCTCGCCGCGCGTTGTTTTTCTTCAATTACAATTGACTGGCTAACCGCAGAAAATATTAAAAAATTGACTTTGTCAATTGAAGTGTCTAAAGAATTATAGCAGTTTTTAGAACAACATATTTCCCGAGATTTGTAAAAAAAAAAACAAATTATTTCGAACAGATGAATTATTGTTTCCCATGTTAAATGAAAACCGAACGCGCGCTACAGCGCGCTGTAATTGTAATAATCATGATTGAAAATCTCAAAATTAAATTAATCATGAATTAAATTTGCCGCCTCAGACGACGAACCAATGAGGAATAAGTGTGCCAAATTTGCGAGATACCGATAGTTATCGACTTTAAGGGTGCCAAGTGAATTTGAAAAAAGATTTAAAAAAAAAAATTTCTTTCCCTCCACCATTGGAGAAATATATATTCATCTATCTGACGAAATTTCAAACCCGCAACCGGAACTAGACATCGAGAAAATAAATGCGGAAAATCCTCTATTTTGCGTGACGAACCTCGAGAAAGCATGGGATGAAATGGGTAAGGGGGGGTTGAAATATCTCTCTTATTCACCCCGGTACCCCATTTTTTTTATCGCCATCACATTTGACACATCATTCCCCATATCTTCAAATTTTTTCAAATTTTCCTTGAGTTCCTAGGGGGGTGAAACGTTCAATTTAATCAAAACTTCATAAGAGGCCGTGCATAAGACTGATTTTGTTTATTTAATTTCTCGGTACCCATAAGTTCTAAAATTTTAAAATTGTCACCGATGGTCACCATCTGTCGAATACTATTAATAAAACAATTATAACTTTGTTGGTGAATGTCAATTTTCAAGGTCATCGACAAACTCACTTGGTACCTTTAAGTGTATGTTCTTTTTAGAATAGGATTGCCCATCACGCGACGTTGCCGGAAACTCGCTAAACGCGACCGGGCAGTGTAGAGTGAATTCGGCAACGCTAGAGCCTAAATAACATGCTGGTGAATACCCGCGGAGGTGAACAGACTAGGGTTAAGAAAATCCTCAGTTAATCCTCAGTATATCGCAAGCCAAGACCCCTAAAAATGACTCCCTACACTGACAGAGAAATTTCCAAATATGTAGCCCATATTTACTTGAGAGAAGTCAATTATTTTCAATGACTTACATTTCAGAATGTTTGCGTCTCACAGAACTCGAATAAATTCGCATTTATCGCTATCGTTCCGCGTTACATCATGAATATTTTACATATCGAAACATTGGAAGGGCATAAAAAATCATGAAAACAATAGATACTTGAAGATTCACGATGCTTCTACGCAATTTGAGTGAGTGGATTTGCAACGAAATCGTACTTGAGAACAAGAATATTGTAAAGCATGAGACCTTTCCGGGGCCACGTGAGTTGAGATGCCTAGAAGAATTAAGCGATTGAAGAAAAATAACTTGTCTCAAGGAAGTATGCTTCAGACATTGGATTTTTTTTTCTCAGAGTATGGATGTCCAGAAAAAATTCGAAATGACTCAATTTATTGCATTCCCACAAGTTATTGAGTCTTTCTATCCTCGTATGTTGTTGAAGCAAACAATAACTGTGTGAATCAAATAAGAATTTATTCGTTATTTAATTGTTTGAATTGAATAAGCAATGCTTTCATGAAATTTCCATTTTTTACAGTTGAATATCACCGCAAAAAATTCACCGCGTTCGGAATTTATCAAGCTTTCACGGATCAGTTTTTTACACACACAAACTGTTTTCTCATAACATGTAAAAATCGAGTTCGAGGGGGACTCATAACCCCCCTCTGGCCTATGCCTCGCGTGTTAGAAGCAAGCATTTCATTATTTATTATCTCCTAAACTGTATAGTCTAGCTAGTTAGCATTTGCTTCAATAGCTGGGGACTATTATAAACATTATCGATGAAAAAAGTAGGGACAATCATAAGAAAAACGTTTTTTTAGGGCTATACCTTCATATTCATGAAACTGATCGATTTTAGGTGGTGGACATTTATCTGAAGTTGATGAACGTCTGTCAACGGACAATTCAGTAGCGAAGCGGTAAACCGGGTTATGTCATTTTTGACTTTTGGCCAGTTTTTGATGAATATCTCAGAATTTAAGAGAGATAGCAAAATTTTTCTAATGATCATTTTTATAACCCGCAATTGACTCCACAAAAAAGGCTATTACAAAAAAATTTCTATCTCTTTTAGATTCCGAGATATTCGTCAAAAACTGGCCAATAGTCAAAATCGACTTAACCCGGTTCATCGCTTCGCTACTGGATTAGTATCACTTTTAAGAATGGAAAAATATTGACTGTAGATTGCTAATTGATAACTTTGGGCATAAAAGTCTATTCAACGGACGCTTTCAATCACGCATTGAAAAAATTCATAGGAAACGCATTCGTTTGACCATTTTATTAGAATTCTATCCGTTTTTTGTGCCGATTTCTATTAAAAATTATGCAACTTCAGCCTATGACAAAACTTTGGGTGTTTTTCAGTAGCCAGAAAGAATTCAATGGATGTCGATTTCTATATATATATAATTTGTTCTGCGGGGATTGTTTCGGTAATAATTCTTGAGCATGAAAAACTTATAAAATTTACCCTTGAAAATTTATGTGAAAAACATCTCATATAGAAAAATAGAAATCTAATTTTTCTGTACTGCTTCTCCCGATTTCTCGTCTGGGAATTGGTATTACATACTTCCCAAACCCGAAAACTTGAAAATCACTACAGAAAAATATTGTTCGTAGGCTGTTGCGATGGGGTTTTTTTCCTCGTGTGGTTGGCCAGTCCTCGCCTACCGCTCGGAGGCCAACGCCACACGAGAAAAAAACCCCATCGCAACAGGCCGGAAAAATACTATTTTTCGAATCAAATATCGATTAGAAAATCTTGAATAGAAATAGGTTCAAAAAATTTGAAATTTCTAATAGAGTTGCAATGCAGTTATAATAAAGCTCCAATAAAATTTTGATGGATTTCTAATGAGAATGTAATATAATTTATATTTAATTTAAATCAAGGTTCTCAATTAAATTCTTTCACACTCCATTAATGATGTGATTTCGTCTATTTTAATTAAATTTCACTTGAAAATATCATTAGAAACTTAAAAGAAATTGTAATTTATGTTGTCCTGAGAGGATTTTATGTCTCAGAATAATCGAGGAAAAAGCATTTAATTTCTCACTTTTGTTCAATTTGAAATAAATCGCCCCTCTTCATTAATTTTCGCGTGTTATAGCTCTTTGAAATATTCCGCGAGTTCTATTCCTGTAAACACATTCAAACGTGTTACGCCGAGAAAATATGCTCCTTCTGGTAGAAATATGGTGCTTTATGACTTGGGCTCTGTCTCGTCTCCCGGAACCCTTACCTTTGTTATTGTAACCCGGAGGGAAGACGACGGGTTGAGTCGTTGATTCGATTAATTCTATTTGATTGTATCAGAGATTTGATAGATCAGAATCTCATTAATTGAAATTCAGGGAATTGAGGATATGCCTAGGTAATTTAGAGGATTATGATGATAGCCTCTGCTCACATGCCTCCAACTTGTTAAGTATTTCAGACGATAGAGGACATAATCAGTGAGAAATTGTAGTAATTGTTTGTCCTCACAAATTTCTGGTGTACACTTTTCATCATTAGGGAATTCGTTTTATTTTTAGATGTTGGAACAATTCATTGAGTATTGAAAGTGCAATTTATTTTTATTTTTTTTAATCTGAAGTTTCGGATTTAAGTAAACATTTTTTCAATCATAAGTGTTTGAAAGATTGCTCATTAGTTAACAATTAATTATCACAAGTTGAGGATTTCAAGGGCATGTATAAATCATGGAATTAGGAAAAACTGAGCTCCATACAGTGGATTTGGAGCGTCCCAAGTATGAAATTTACCAATTGCAATAATCAACAATTGTCAACTGAATTGTGTTAAAAAATATGATAAAATTCATAGATAATCAGTGTCATTAGAATAAAATTGTTGGAGAAATCACTTGTTTTTTCAACACTTCCTTCAGAAAAATAAAGTGAAACTTATCTAAATTTTTGAAAATCTTATATTTTTCTGTCATTAGAGTGATTTATGAGAAAATTTTGAAGATTGAAAAGTTTGAAATGATTTCTATAAATGGATTTTCAATTCATTTAATAAATTTTCCTTCGAAAGTTCCGTTTCTGAATTTTTTCTATGTTATAAAATTGTTTCCTAGTTGTTAAAAAAAAGGGATTTGATTAACGCGTACGAACAAATTCAGTAGCAAAGCGGTAAAACGATTCACGTCGATTTACCTCTTAGTTTTCGAAGAATATCTCCGAATCTAAGGGAGATAGCGAAATTTTGTTAAGAACCTTTGTTTATAGCTCTCAATGCGCACTAAAAAAAGGTTACGACAAAAATTTTCCTATCTGCCTTAGATTCCGAGTTATTAATTGAAAACTGACTAATAATCTAAATCGACTTGAACTGTTTTACCACTTCGTTACCGAATTCAATGATTTTTTCATTTCATACATCATGATTCTGCATAATATATATATTTATTTATTTTTTGTCTGTCATTACAAAATTAAAAAAAAACTTTGGGACAATTCTTACAGAAAAAAAATAGTAACGAAAAAAATTACATAGGAAAACCATCAGCTGTTAAGCGTTTTCTGTCAAACGGCTATTAACAACCACACAGCGAAATTCGGTAGTTTTTAATGGAAATTGCCAACAAAATAGAATCCTAATGGAAGGCCAATAGAATTTTGTAGCGAATACACAAATTTTTTTTATGAATTTTTCGACCTTCGAAGTTTTTTGAATAATTAAATGATTGCAAAATGTCGGTGACTTAGGATCAGATGGGGCTTAAATAGAAACTCCAATGTTCGTTTACAAATGTTGAAAAGGATGTCAATAAAAAAAAAATCCTGGAATACCCAGATATCCCTATTGTTTCGTGCAATAGTGGAAAATAGAAGCAGATTAATTAAAAACGGATTCCCAAATTATTCTTTTAATATCTGGAGAGGTTGTGGGTTAAAAAAATTGTCTGAAGGGGTGTTTCGTAGACAAATCCATCAGTTTCAGAGATGTTCACCCAATAATCTGTGCAGGATTCCCTCAATTCATCATTTTTTCTACCTGTAAGGTTTTCTATTTTATTTAAATTGTGCTGTATCATCGATTTTTGGACGAAATCTGATTTCTTTTCCATAAAATCTACTAAAAGTTCATGAATATCTCCTACAGACATATTTCAGGAATAATGTATGCTGAATTTTATCAATTTATGTCTATTTCTCACCGTTCGGCTTTTCCTTTTCATAAACCTACATCCGTGATGATCGCTTTTAGGATAAAATATTGAGAATTTTTTCCATAGTCCATAAAATTTCTCACAAAAGAAAAATTTAGTGATAAATTTCGTTAAACCCATCTATTTCTATCCAATCTGTAGAAAATTTCAGGATTCTCTATTCACGCATTTTTAAGAATATCCAAGTACTTTGGCTACGTTTTCTCCAGTGAAATGCTTTTTTACTTTTGTAGTTGAACATCAGAGCTTTCATTTGAGCCCCATTTGACCCTAAGTTTCCGGACATTTTACAATTACTTCATTATTTAAACTTTGCAAGTCTGAATTTGAATCTCAACATTGAATCGTTAGAAACATTTTAATAAACCGAAAAAAAATTAGAAAGTTTACTATTGGCGAAATTTCGGTGGAATCACGTAAAAATTACAATTTTTGAAAATTATGAGCATTTTTAATAATTTATAAACAATCAATTTTCCACCTTACAAATCATTTGTTCGAAATCGTAACGTATTCATATTCAGAATTGTACCAGAAATCGATGTCATGTCTAAACGAATAAGGTTTCCGAAAGTTTAAACAATTTCAATTATTTATTTTAAAACGGAAATTTTTACAAAAATGATAATTCTATGCAAGATGTAGTTTGAATAACGCTGAATGTTCATGATTTAAAAAAAAATTTCTCACGCAATTTAATACACTAATTAATCGATAGAATCTAATGAACATTTTGAAAAAAAAGTTTAAATCGGATGAAAATTTTGGTGCGAGGAGCATTTTAAAGCCAAAAATACGAAAAACGATGTTTTCGTTTGACATACGAGGTAAAATGAGTTTCACCCAACATGCCCCGCACTTTTTTTAGGTACCCCATGATATAACAAAAATCGCTGGATAAATATTTTTATCAATCGAAAACTGTCAAATTCGCAGACAAAAAATTTGCAATACCGAAAACAAAATCGAAGACAACGCTTTCTCACGTGCGAAAATCGAAATGAATACAAAATCCGTTAATTCAGCTAGTAATAGTTAGAAGCACTGAACGTTCTCTCAAACAACTTGTTGATGACATTATCGTATACTCACGAGATAATAAAACTGCAGCAAAAACCAGGTGAACTTCCATGTCGTTAATAATTCACTGAGCGATGTCTTCTGTTCGAACCACTAGTGCAGAATGTATCCAAAAAATTTTGAACTATCGTTTTGTACCCGCTCGAAACTGCTGTAGCGCACGAATGAAATAACCGATAGAAAAAGAATCCCCTCACTCAAGAGCGTCAGGCAAAGAAATGGCCAATGAATCCTCCTACTCTCTTTCGCATTCCCTCCTTCGACCTCTCTCGGCTACCACTTGGATCCTACCAGTTATCATATTTCTTCCACTATCTATTCGTGAAGGCATTCTTCTGATGTCCGTGAAATATTGCAGTATACCACTCCACTCCGGAAACTAAATATTATTCACGATTTGTTTCAGATTTTACTTCAATTTTTGCATTGATCGAGTGGAAATTAATTAATTAATTAATTAATTCATTCATTCATTCATTAACTAATTGATCTTCTCTATTTTATTTTTCATTTTCGCTAAATGGGAATTTCAATTCATCACTTTGAATTCCACTTCAAGTCCGCAATAACAATTTTCATTTGCGAAGACGAGTTTTGGATAAAATTAATTTCCTGAACTATTTTGATTGAAAAGAGGGGATTATTTCAAACCTTAATGATTCACACTGATTCACTTCGCACGCTCATTTCACAACTGTTGGAACATGAAAAGTCGAAAGGATACTGGATACTAAAGCGGAAGTGTTTGAACATGGGAAAAAATAGTGATTCAACACTCGAGTGACTATGACACAATTTGACTATTTATCGTTATTTCTTTCTCGATATCAAGTCTGATTGGCTTGAAAAAGTGGCGGAGGTAATGAAAAAACAATGGACAACACCCGAAGGATTGTTTTTACTGGGCTTCTAGAATGGTCTAAAAACTGTCATAAGAAATTAGATATTCAAATTTTTTGCGAATGGAAGATAAGAGTTTCAAGTCCATTATTCCCGCCGGTAAGATGGAAATTTCAGGGCAGAATCCCTGATATACCGACAATTCTCAGTAGATTAAGAAAATTTTATCACTCTTCCGTCGTTTCTACTGAAAATTTCCGCAGCTGTTCTGCGCGTTTTTTCAAATAGAGATGTCCAATGGAAAATATTTTGTGGGCAAAGCGAATAGATGTGAATGTTGAGATCCTTCTTATAGAAATTTCTCGACTTCAATTTTTTACTTTTTTTGGTCGATTTTTTAAATGAGAGATGTAAAGAATGCACAATAAAAAAGACTTGGAAGATTTATCCTGAAAAATTATGTAGAAAAGATCTATAGAAATTTTTTATAAAATATTTTTCATTGAACATATCATATTTTCTACATTAAAAAAGAATTCTAGAATATTTCAAAGAAATCTGCGAAAAGTTAAAGAACATTTTCAATATAAGTTCAACAAATTTTTGTAATGGATGCGCTAGGTTTTTCTGGACGATATTCAATCATAATGAACAATAATTCATATTGCTGGCATCATTAACTAAGTCCAAATGACTTCACTAGACGAAATTTATTTCGGAGAGTGCGGAATATCACTGTTTTCTCTGGATTCTTCTCGCAAAATTGAATGGAATTTTCACAAACCTCTCAATAAAATTCAAGATTACTGTAAAATAGTGGATCACTGGTTTTACAAAAAATCCTTGAAATGTTCGTAGTATCACAGAAAATATTACTGGTGTTACGGAATTAAATACTATGACTCTAAGAAATTTTCTTGAATATGCACGAATTTTACCGAATAGGCAATTAATTTTGCAGATATCCAATTTTTTTGATTATTGGGAGATTGAGAATTTTTGTTTAGATTTAAAGATAAAAGTCCTCGTTCTTTTCGTGTAAATTCAATTGATCTATTCGTCCGTTCAGCCGTCCGCCCGTCTGTCTATCCACCCCTTCCTCCCCCCGTCTGTCTGTCCACCCCTCCCACCGTCTGTCGGCCCGTCCGTCTGTTCGTCGCGTCCATCCGTCGCATCGGTCCGTCTGTCCGTGCGACTATTTGAATATTTCTGATTTACCCTGATTTTTATTCGAAAGTTTCGAAAAAATTTACTGTTTTCAGCGAATCGCGAATTCTCAATCCAAAACAAAATTAATTGGAATTTCAGTGGAATTCTTCCCCAATAAAAATTGCATAGATAAATAATTTTGCATATTTGAAATTTTGTCATCGAAATTCTATGGAAAAAAGATCTGTTGGGGGAGCAGAGATAATCCTTATATTTCGGTCAGTAATTTCTGTCCTGCAAGCTTATTTACTTGAATCTAAAAATGTAAATTTCATGAAAACATTTCTCATTTCAGTAGTGAAGTGGTCAAATGGTTTAAGTCAATTCCATCCTAGCGTCAGTTCTCGATGAATATCTCAAATTCTAAAGGAGGTAGCAAAATTTTCCGAAAAATCTTTTTTGTAAAGCAAAGTGAAGACTATCGAAAAATATCTTACAAAAATTTCGCTATCCTCTTAAATTCAGAGTTATCCAACAAAAACTGAACTGGGAGCTAAGTCGACTTGAACCGATTGACCACTTCACTACTGATTTCATTCAAACAATTAATTACCAAATAATTTCTTCAAACAGTTATTGTTGCCTGCGTCAACAATATGAGAATAGAAAAACTCAATAACTTATGAGAATGCAATAAATGAATTCAATTTAATTAATTAAATTAATTCACCTTTTGAAATAGTATTTTCATCACGCACGCTCCGCGTGCCTAAAAGTCCAATTTCCGTCACATTGTGATGAAAAATATTGTTCGTAACTCGTGAAAAAATGTTTTTTAGCTCGTGGGATTATATCACTCGCCTTCGGCTCCTGATATAAACCTCCCACTCGCCAAAAAACACTTTTTTGCACTCGTTACGAAATATACTTTTTTTTCCTTGATCCTTAAATTTTTCCCTACACAACATATTCTGTTTCTTTCCCCATTCCTTTAAGCACCACAAAAAAATCGCAATCTTTATGCAAAATACATGTAATAGCCTTCGGGCTGAAGCTGTACTAATTATTCTTAAGTCCAAGCTCATTGTGATACTCTTACTCAATGTACTTGATTGTTATAGATGTTAATAAAGATCTTTAAAATGTTAATTTTATTAATTCAACTAGAATTAATTTTTTCCGGAAATCCATAGGCACTAACTTTCGGGTGCAATTGTCCTGCGATAGGGGAGGATGGGGTAAAATGGACACTTTGGACTTTTTTAAAATTACTCATAACTCAGAAACAAATTCATCAATTGAGCTCAGTTTAGGCTCATTACAAAGGGAAAGAAATGTTCGTTGCATTGAAAAAAAAACTATTGAATTTCATCAACATTTCAAGCTGTTATTAACATTTGAAAAAAAGTCAAAAGTGTCCATTTTACCCCAACCTCCCCTATACCTTAACCGCCAAATTTGACCTAAATCCAGACAAATCAAGAGACAACTGAAAATTCCTCCCTTACCGACCCGACTCGCAAAAGGCGCCAACCTGAACAGCAGCTCAGTAACGGCCGCTCTTTCCCCCCAATGAGCGGCTCCGAAATTCCCCTGTAACCACTCACGACTCACCTCCCCACTGCACCAACTACCTTTCTTGAAAACGTACGTCTACCGTCCCAGCAAAACGCAGTTCACCCAAAAACTGCTGCAGTCTGGATGTTTTCATCAGTGTTACCGAGCAGTGTGTCATATATAAACCTCCTTTAATCGAAAAAACTCCAAAACCCCGTGGAAAAAGCCCCCGGAGTCTCGACTCCCTCATCCAACTGCAACCCAAAAACCCAGTCGTCCCGAAATTCTCACTCTCACGGGTCCCAAAAATCGGAATTGAAAATTGTAATCAGTGCCAAGTGCTCGAATGTTCCTCTCTGTGACCAACAAAAGAAGTAAACAAAACAATTATTAATTACTAATCAACATCACCCTGATCTAATCAGTGACCTCTAAACAACTAGAATCTCTTTTCCGAATAAAAAAAAAAAATTCCCAAAAAAAATCGGTTTTTTTCGTCGGGAGAAGAAGAAAGGAGAATAAAAGGAGCGGGAGTGCAGGGAAAAAGAGCGGTTTAGTGTTTGTCCGATAGAGAGAGACATACAAAACCTCACTGAGACAGTGTTAGCCTGCCCCCCCTCCCCCCTGCCCCTCCGTCGCCCCCCTCAACACACACTATTTACCATGTATTGAAGTGAGAAGGATATATTAAGGTTTTAGAGGGAGTGAAAACGCTCTTTGGAGCTGTACTGGTACTTCCAGAGTGCTATCCGACGTCAAAATGTCGCTGAAAACGCCAACGCGGAGGGAGTAATTGTTCGGTATTTGTTGATTATTTATTAGTTCAACGGTTTTAATTTCACGTGAATTTTTGGAGTTGAGTTGCTCCGAAATTCCGTTGATATTGAAGTGAAATTGGGATTGGAGCAGAATTTCTATCGGGGGATTGGAATTATTTTTTGAGAGGTGGAGTGTTCGGGCATCTTGTATACATCCACTGGAGTTTAATTTAATTTTTTTTGTTTAAGTGCCACGACACGAGTCTCGACAGCATGAATTTGTTGGTGAGACAATTGTTGAGGATCGGGAATTGTTGATTAATCGTCTGGTCTTTTTTCTTTTGGGTTTTGGGGAATGGGTTTGGGATGGGGACGATTTCGAAGGACCAACGGAGAGGTTTCTTTCGTCTCTTATTTTTTTAGGGGTTTAACACGTTTTTTCAAGGCTTCAGGGGAATTTATGACTGGGGAATGGTGCGGGGTCTCGGTTTTTTTCTCTGGAAAAAGGGGCAAAAGCTCGGGATTGCGGAGGGCAGACACACCGGGGGATCGATTCCTATCGGGTTTACTTTTTTATTTTTCCTCTTCAGGGATTTTTTAAATGGTTTTTTGCCCGAGGTTTCGACGTCTTTGTTCGTCGACGAGGGGGAGATAGAGACGATTATGGACACGAATGTGGATGGGGTAAATTGTTGGGTTTGCCGTGGGTTAATTGGACGGGAAAAATCGATGGAAAATTGTCGTGAGGGGAACATTAACCCCGAAATATCGACGCTTCGTTGCATCTGAGGTTTTCCTGGGGAGAACAAAGACGTCGGGGGGTTCTCAGGGATTTTGCTTCTTCTTGGGGGGATTGGGCTGCGGTGGGGAATCGCCGGTTGATTTTACCTGCGGCTGCTGGATTTTTTTTAGCTTTTGGGGCTGGGGGACGTGGGGAGAGGTTTTGTTGATTGTAGGGTTGAGATTTTTTTAGATAGCGAATGGAGGATTGGTTTTTAGATAGTCGATTTTTTGGGAAGTCAAACGTGAAGGACAGAACGAGACGATTTTTTATAAGAGGCTTTGGGCAGTCAATGAAATTGGGAATTTTCTGGATAAGGAAGGATTTTCGGGGAGAATTTCAGGGGCTGTCTTGTTGAACATTTCGTGAGCTACATGAAAGGTCTTTTGACATTTTTCATTGCAACCACTCAATTTCGAGATTTATTGTAAATTCAGACAATTGGGAGAAGATGATGTTTTCATATCAATCATTGAGCCATTCTCGTTCATTAGGGGAGGGTGGGGTAAAATGGACACTTTAGACTTTTTTAAAATTATTCATAACTTAGAAACAAATTTATCAATTGAGCTCAGTTTAGGGTCGTCACAAAGGGAAATAATTGTTCTTTGTATTAAAAAAAATATATATTAAATTTTATCAATATTTCAACCCATCATTAATATTTCAAAAAAAGTCAAAAGTGTCCGTTTTACACCAACCTGCCCTAAATAAATAATTGAAATCATCTTGATGTTGAAAACATTTTGTGAGCTACAAAAAAGATCTTTTGAAATGTTTGGTTTGAGTTGATGGAAAATGTTCAATTTTTACATCGATCACCAACTTACCCCTTTGAAATGGCGAATTATCTTAATGAAAAGGGGTTATGGAATTTATTCAGGCGTTGCCAGTTTCAAAAAAATCCTTTTGACTATTTTTTTGAAACTGTTTGTTTTCGGCTTGATCGAGAAATAATTGAGAAATCACCAGGAATGATGAAATCTAAACCTAAATCTAAATCTAACCCTTCGCCATCAACTCATCCTTGTTCAAGAATGGGGATTCCGTGTGCACCAAGCAAGGTCTTTTGACAATTCTCTTTTGAACTACTCAATTCCAAGATAAATTTCCAATTGAGACAATCGACAAAGGATTATGTTTTTGTATCAATTATTGAGTCATCCTTGCTCATGAAATCATCTTAGTGCTCACAAAATTTTGCGAGCTACAAAAAGATCTCTCGATTTTTTTCTGTTGAAAATTGTGTGAGCCGTAGAAAATGTTTCTCCATATTTATTCTGAAACTAATCGTCTTTTATCGATGTGAAGTATCATCAAATTATTTCGATAGCAAGTGGTTCTGAAATTTATCTAGCTCCAATAACCCGATATTGATTATTTTCCTGAAATCATTTGTTTTTGGGAAATACTTAAGAATACGCCATGAATGATGAAATCTAACGTTTTGAAATGATCCACATGCTTCTATCATCAACTCATGCTTGTTCAACATTAAATCATGGGGGATTATGTCGATATCAAATGGTTTTGGAATGTGTCTAGCTCTGAAAAACATCTCTTGACCCTTTTTGCTGAAACTAGACTGTAAAGAATTCTTCAATAGAATAAAGAATTTTTCAAGTTTGGATTCCCGGAAATTTCAAGGAATTTCATCTTCACAATTTTTAGGAAATTCACAATTTTCCTGAAAAAATGGAAACTGTGAGTTCCAGTTCAATTATTCCACGGAAATTAATAGAAATTACGGCAATTCAGGGGAATATATTGTTGAATTGTCAATGAAGGATATTCAAGTATTTTTTCCAATCTGGTACAGACCACACTATAGATTCAACTATTTTCAATCATGAAATTTGTCAATTAAATTGCTTGAGAATAATTTGAAAAAATCGTGAATATTCAGCGTTTTTTAAATTACATTTTGCACAGAATTATTAATTTGTTAAACATTCGTTATTTATAAATAAATAATTGAAATTGTTCAAATTTTTGGCAACTCATTTTTTAAGGTATGAAATAGATTTCTGGTAAAATTCTGAATATGATTGGATTTATTACGATTCGAAGAAATAATTTTTATGGGGGCAAAACGATTGTTTATAAATTATTCATAAAAATTGCAATTTAAAAATTATTCCATTAATCTTCCTTCAAAAGTAAACGGTTTAATTTCTTTTCAGATTTAAAAAATGTTTTCTAACGGTTCAATATCGAGATGCAAATTCACACCTGCAAAGTTTAAATAATAAAATAATTGTAAAATGTCCCGAAACTCAGGGCCAAATGGAGCTCAAATGAAAGCTCTAATGTTGGCCTACAAACGTAAAAAAGCATTTTACTGGAGAAAAAATAGCCAAAGTACTTGGATAATAAATAAAAAAAAAGTACTTGGATATCCTTAATTGCGCAGTGTAGTTTTCAATATAAAGGGCATGAGATAATTTTTATGAAATCTTGATCATTTATTACGATTTACCGTTTTGCTATAAAATTCATCCCTCTTCGAAATTCTCAATTGACTCCTACCCTCAATCTAGCACTTATTTATATTTTATTTGAATTTATGTAATTATTGAGTGCATCGGTATGGGCTTCATTTCATTTTCATAATTTTATTTTTACAGTTGGATTGGATCATTCGAAATAATTGAGAGACGTTAAAAACATTCAGGGGGAAGTGTGTTGAGACCACGAAGGAATAAAATGGTGTCGACTCGTCAGTCGAGTAACATGGGCAGTGGAAGCAGCTCTGGGAGGGTCAGTGAGCCCGTTGAGGCTGGACCATCACGTAGACATCACACTCAGGTTAACACTGGCTCTGCTGGTAGTGCTCACTCGTCCCCTGAACCAGCACCAGTTCAGAATATCAATCTTCTCAATCTCCCACCTGAATTACTCGACAAAATTATCTCTTCGTTTGATCTCAATACTGTGGCACAACTGCGTTTGGTGAGTCACAAAATTTTATTAATTCAATTTATTGATTGATTTTTACCTAATTATAAACTGTTTCCACATGACCATAACCATAAACTCAAAGAAGTCATAATATTTCTAATTTGTTTTGGAAATATGGATGATGTCACGAGGCAGTTTTATAGGAAATTTTGTGGTCTAGATAAAATATATTTAGATTTTTTAATCCGAATTCAACAGTTTCAGAAGCATTTGAGAGATTTATAAAGTCGACAAGCTTAGGAAGTTTTTTTGGAGCATTCGTATAAATATTTTCGGAGTGAAAAGATCCACAAAAAATATCAAAAAGCTACCTTTGTAAGGAATTTAAAGAGCTAGGAAAAAGTTTTATTGGTAGTTTGCTCCAAACCTACAAGTTTTTTAATTATTTGCAAAAACATTGTCATAAATGTTTCAAATTCTCAGGAAACGAATTTACTGTTTGTGAAATGTTAATCAACCTCGAAAGCAAAAGGTTTTGAGAGAAGTGTAATTAGGCATTTTCTGTAGCCCACGAATTCCCCCCCAAAAAATCTCAATAGTTTTCTATTTTTTCACTAGCTCCAGAATTACTTGCAAAATTAATCCTCGAATACTAAATTTTCCTCATCAACAGAATCCATAAATACTCTTGGATCGTTGGTAATACTTTCAAAGTGGAGAGGCTCACCAAAAAAAAATAGAAAACCTTTCTTGTAGAAAATTTAAAAAACTGCAGAAAAGTTCGAGTGACGGTTTCCTCTAAACCTACTAGTTTTTAAATTATTTGTAAAATCATTATCATAAAAGTTTCCAATTCTGAAAAAACGAATGTCCCTCCAAAAATTCTCTCTCAATGGTTTTTTATTTTTTCACTAGCTCCAGAATTACCTGTAAAATGAATGCTCGAATGCTAAATTTTTCTCGTCAATAGAATCCATCATACCACAGAGTCGTTAATAATTAATCAATTAAATTATTCATTGTTCCAGGTTTGTCGTCAATTCAACATGGTATGTGGCTTTCGACTCAACACGACATTCCAGCGTCTGCAGTCGCAGATGCTGTCGCGTTTTCAGTCGATAAAAGCTCAGATGCCACGTCGAGAGTCAGCCAGACGCAATCATCCACTCGCCTGTGAGTGCGACATCATCGAGACACTCCACATGAGACTCACTCTCCTTCAAATGAGCTTTGGAAAGCACATCGAGAGAAAGCACTGCTGCTTCTTCCCAGGAGAGGTGGGTTGAGGTGTCCATGCCTGCCAGTACCTCTGAAATCGAATAATTCGTTCTCCCTTTATTTTCAGATTCTGGACGAAGTTTATCGTATTCTGCATTACATCAAGATAACAGCCAAGCTAACAAAGCCTTATAAAGTTACTGACGAACTTTTTGATTTAACTACGATGGCTATGGAGTACTTTAAAGAAAAGATTGAACCTACTTTACCAGAGATTTCGTACTTTGGGCCTGATTTTCTGGATCTTGCTGGTACTTTTTCATGTAAGTGCAGTAAAAAATATTAACATGATTTTATCGTTGATGATAAATTATTTTGACATTTTTAATAATCAGAAGTTCTTTTCAAAAACCTATTCTCATGGATTCATAATGTAAGAGGAATTACTCCGACATTTTTCAAGCTCGAAAGTCAATTCGAATGTAGTATAAATTGTTCTCTTAATTGCAATTGAAATAATTCTTCAATATAGTTATGCCTTGCACAAAAATTGATGAAACATTGTTTTATGCTAAAAATTTAACTAAACATACTAAATCTTACCTCCAATGAAGTGTTAATGATGAAGAAAATTGATTCAAGGCCTTCTTAGGCTCAAAGTTCTTTTCAAGAAACTAAATCGTCCAAATCGTTGTTCAATTAATCAATAATCTTAACAAACACATGATTTTATTATTCATGGTATATTATTCAGGCATTTTGAATCATCAGAAGTCCTTTTTAAGAAATTATTTTCATAGGTTCATCATTCAAAAGGAATTATTCAGACATTTTTCAAGCTCCAAAGTTTATCCGAACGAATTATGAATTTTTCTCTCATAGAGTAATGATGGAAAATTAATTATTTAAATATTTTTATGTTCAAAAATCCCATTAAAAACACTACATCTTACCTCCAATGTGTTAATGATGAACAAAAAAATTAATTCTAAGCTTTTTCGGAATTTTAAATCGTTGTAATCATTCTAAATTAATCCATCATCTTAAAAAAAAATAACTTGAAATCGTATGGGAAGAACCTTAAATGAGAAAAATCTCTGCAAAATCCTGTAAATTATATAAATGATTAAAAAATCCCCATTTTATAATTTCAGCATCAAGCAGTGTTTCCAAACCCTTCATCTGTCTGGACTCAGCCCCCCTGAGTGGTGACAGTAACAAAGACAGTGGCAGTGGTGGTGAATGTTCCCCCAGCCACAGACCCGAGGATCCAGGTCTCATGGGCAATAACGTGCCACCACCACAGTCCAACATGTTCTTACGTAAACGCATCCGCAAGATCAAACAGGGCATGAAGAGGTACAATAGCCAGCTCTCGATGATGCGCAGAGATCTGAGGAATTGCAAGGTTAAAATCGCTGACCAGCAGAAGCAGATTGTTGAGTATGCCAATCGTCTTGATGATCACGATAAGAAGAATGAGGAAACATCACGCAAATTCAGCACTTTACTCCAGGTATTTACTAAGGTACAATGTTTATTTTTAGGTTTCAATTTTTTGTTTTTAATTCTATGAATTAATTCTCAAGTCTCGAGCTTTCGTGATGAATCGTTATCGTTTTTCCTCGCAAATGAACTCATAACATATTTAAAAATAGAGACATATCAGCTTTCCTTCTCAATGAACAGTAATGGGAGTAATACAAATATACAGATCACTTCAAAGTTTTCTGGAATTAATTGAAATAATTTAATTCTGTTGTAGAGGAATGAAAAAAGATGAGTGCAACAATTTTAAACAGATTATTTTGTAAATTCTGAGATCTGTAGCTGTAGGAAAAAATATTGAGACACTTTTCTCTTGTATTTTTCTTCCAATCTCTTTCTCTCAAAAATATTTAAATATTTTTTACATTTAATTGGCAAAAAATTTAACAATACCGAAAATCCGATTTTGAAGAAATAAATGTTTCTCTCAAGTAAATTAATATTTGCTAAAAATAATTTTTTTCCCGTTGTGTTGGCTACTTTTTTCTATGAAATTGATCGTGCCTGTTCTCTCACATTCGCAAATTCTGAAACCAATTTCTTCCCCCTCAGGAACTCAACAAATGCAAGACAGAGTTGCAATACTGGCGATCAAAGTCCCCAGCGATATCAGTGTGCAATGGTTGCGGTCAATCGATGCCAATGCCAGCCGAGGATTTCCAGGCACTGGCAAATCAGGGCGTACTCTCTGACTCATTCACCGATGCCCTAAATTTCATCCCGATAGCTGACACAGAAAGTCCAACAGAGTCCTGCAATCCCCAGCCCCACACGTCATCGCAAACAACAACGGAAATGGCGCCCCCCAGAACTCCACTATCGAGTCTCTCCTCAAAACGAAAATTATCATCTGAGGAGCCCCCCACCGGTGACATCATCAAAAAACCAAGACGTACGATCAAGTCACGTCAGGCCAAGCGCTCAAAAATCTAAATCAATGGTACAAAAGAAATGAAAAAAATTACGAAATGAATGGAAAAAACACAAAGTATCTATTTACCAATTTTTTCCTATTTTCATTTTTTTTTTAATAAAGAATAATTGAGCCCACGTTATTCAATTCAGGTTCAGGAAGAATGGTAAAACTGTGTGAAAAAAGTACAAAATTATTTCCCCCTTTGTTAATAATTAAACCAAAGGGGTAACTCATTCTTTCGGCTCAGAAAAATAATAAATAATTAAACAAAAAATTCTAAATAATTCCTGATCGTCCATTAGCAATTGGGAATTAACAAAAAAATTATGAAAATAATGTTGTGGGTCACACGTGTTCAGTATGAACCTTTAGATGATTTATTTTGAGAGTTTCAATCAATATTTTGTGGGAGAGTGGTGAAAACAGAATATTTACATTGTTGATTTCAAAAATATCTCCGAAACCAGTGGGTTTGGAGAAACGTGTCAGAAGACCTTTTTTGTAGCTCAATAAATTCTCTATAAAAAGGTTGTATGAAGAATTTGTCTAGACCTCGTTCCTTCGGAGATATTTTCGAAGTAATCGGTACATTAATTTCGAACTGATTTATTGCATAATTTCGTCGATATCTCAGAAACTATTGGGCTCTGAGAAAAATATCAAGAAATGTCTCTTGAAATTACCAAAACTTCACTAATTTCCGAGATATTTGCGGAATGATCTCGTTGATTCCACCGCGCCACTAATTCAATTTCTTTCTCTTTTTCCAATGAACTGAAACAAGAAAATACTGTAATGAATAACTTTAAAAAAAATACTTAGGAGACAATACCGAGGGAAAGACACTTGCCATGCTGGTGAATGGTGCCCACCGAGTGCCGATACACCACTCGAGGGTGAGACAAATCCAGAATAATTTTTCTTTAACTAGCAAAACCCAATTTCCCCCCGAATAAACTCAGAATAAAATACAATAGAAATTGTCTGAAATTCCTCAGGAATTTCTCATAACATTTTCTTTCATTTTTCACTCATAATAAATTATGTTAAATGGTACCTGAAGGATTGAGAGAGGGGGGAAGAGGGGAGGGAAGAGAAAGGAAAAGAGAAGATTTAAAAAAAAACACAAATGGAGAACACGAAAACTGGTTCAGCTGCAGGTACTCCGTTGTAATACGCACCATAACAAAACCATATCAATTATTCTCCTCATTCAAAACTTCATAGAAACGTGTTTTTTTTTTATTCTGGTTCTAATTGCCACAGTAAAAAAATGGAATGAATAGATTAATTAATTAATTATAGTTGATAGTTAAACACAAGGCCTTTCTCCGAAGGATTAGAACATTGAAGTGCAGAAATTAAAATGACCTCAAATGAAATAATGAAATGAAAATCAGCTTTCATAATTAATTCAAATCTATTTTATTTTATTTTTGATTAATCAACTTTTTGTTGCCCTTGTTTATCCTCGAAGTAAGGGGAATCAATGAATTTTCAAATAACAGGAAATAACGATGAAAAGGAGTGTGGTTAGTAATATTGTGAATTATTCATAATTCTAGATATTAAAAGAAAAATTAAAATTAAAAAAATAACTGATAATAAGTGAATGATACTTTATTACGGAATGATAATCCAATAATGAGAAAATTGATTGAGAAAATATATATATGTTGAGTGGAGGTTGTAGTGGAAAATTTTCCCCCATTGATTAACTGAATTTATTTGGGGAGTTTCTGCGTTGGAGAAATATTAATCAATCGATTATTGATAATTTAAGGAATTATTTTAGTATTTTGGGTATAAACTTGAATTTTTGATGTTTATATGTGGAATATTAAGTACATTTTTAGTTTATTATCATTTTTTTTGAGTGGAAGAAAATTATGTGGAGAGTTGGAAAGGAACAGGAAGACTTTTTGTAAACGTCTGGACAACTAATGGGTTCAGAGCAAAATTGTATTGGACGACTGACAGAAATTTCGGGGTCATTTTTTCATAAAACTACTTCTTTTCGAGATATTTGGGGAATAGTGAGGAGAGAATTTCCAGACTTACAAATTTGGAAATTGGTTTTCGATTTCTGTGGATTATTTTATGAATATCTCTGGATAGTAGGGTTAGAAAAAGATGTCAAAAGATATTTGTTGTAGGGAATTCAGTGAGAATTTATTTCTAAAACGCCTTATTATTAAAATATTCACTAAATAATGGACAGAAAGAACGTAATAATTTCCAGACTTACGAATTTGGAAATTGATGATCGATTTCTTTGGATGATTCTGCAAATATCTATGGAATTAGTAGATTAAGAGGACGATGTCGGAAAATATTTTATATAGATCATTGAATTCTCTATATAAAATCATTAGCAAAGCGGTAAAACGATTCAAGTCAATTTAGACCTCAGCTGAGTTTTTGAGCAATATCTCCGAATCTAAAGGAGATAACAAAAGTTTCGGAATGACCTTTTTGTGTGAAGCGAATTGAGAGCTACAAAAAATATCTTGACAAAAATGTTGCTATCTCCCTTAGATCCCGAGACATTCATTGAAAACTTCCACCTAAAACCCGTCATTGAAATATTTACAGAATCGTGAACCGCGCAATTTGAAAATTAACTTTGAATTGATCGTCTTCATTATCTCGCAAATATCTCTCAAAATAGTAGGTTTAGGGCAAAATATCAGAAGAACTTGTCCATAGTTTATAAAATTCTCTGTAAAAAACGTTTCGTCGTTTCTGTCAATCTAAAAATATGTGAGAAAAGCCTTTTTGTCGCCTGTTCCACCGTTTCTCCACTAAAGTATCACAAGATGATTAATTGATGGGCGACAGAGGGGAGCGATAGGGGTGAATGTGGTTGGAGACAATTATTGAACAGTAAATAAGAATTTGTGATTGAATGTAACGGGAAAAAATCGGAGGCTTCTCTGGCTTCGTTTAGTTTTCTCGTAACATTAAATCACAAAATTCAATCAAAAGTTCATTATATCTAGGAGTACGGATTTTTGATTTCCATGTGGAGCTTTATCGTTATAAAAATCGCTGAAAGTGACCTTTACACGGTTAAATTCACGGTTGCGTGGAATAATTAACCAATTCTCTTTCTTTGAATGAACTTTTTGGTAGAACTGCAGGGATGAGATCCGCATCATCACCTTAATGACAAAAATTGAAATTTCAAGTCACGTGTCGGCGCCTGAAATTAAAGATTTTAATTCTGGGTATCGATTTACTGAAATCATCAACGAATTTTCGAATAAATTAAATTTTTTTTTAAATTGTAAAAATAATAAATAAATGGATTGTAAATTTTCGGTTTCTGGCACGATCCGTCCCCGAGTGATAAGAGAGAAAAAACAATATTCAGAGATGCGGAAATGTGTGCAACAATATGGTTTAAATACGTAGTAAATAATGATGATGAAGCATGATGCAATCTCATCCCCACAAAAACAAAGGAAAATATTGAATGCAATAACTTTGGAGCATTGAAATTGTGAATAAAAATTTCTTGATTGAGTACATTTGCATTGCGAATTTTATGTACGATACGCCGAATGAGTTATACTGGGAAAAGTGATAAGACTCGCCGAATCGATGGCCGATGACGATCCGAATGGCATTGAGCCCCCGATGATATAAACTAATTATATTGTCTTGATTGTTTAACTTGTATTCGGAAAAGATAAAAACAATTGTAAATATATATATTAGATACATCCGTATAATAAACATAATTTAACATAAAATCGAATTCTATTCCCATTCTCCCGTTCAAAATGATAATTATTATGAAGATTAGATTCTTCATCTGTTAGTGAAATTTCAGAAAATTGGAAATAGTTCACTACGGAAGTTGCAAAGAAAGCAAAACATAAAAAAAAACAAAAAAAAAGATTTTTATTGAGAATTCATTCAGCCTGGAAAGAAGTTCAAGAGTTTATCAATAAAATCACTTATTCTCGAGATAAATGCGTTTCTCGACACTCAAAAATTTTGAAAAAATTAGAGTTCCTAGTTCAATCCTTTTATTAAGCGCTTCCGTTGTCCGTTTTTTTCTCGGGCAATTTGTTTAGCTAAAAAAAGAAAAGAAGCATCGAACGGCCAGAAAAGCGGCGCCGTGCCGCCCGGCGCGAGTGAGTCACTGTCGGCCCCTCGAGCGACAGTGTTGCTACATTCACTGCCACACTATGAAATGCGCGCATAGGGTAAGCGCCAATGTGGCAACAGCTCGCTCGGTTTAACGCAGCGGCGCTACGTTAACCGTGCGGCGGATGAAGGCTACATTTTTTCGTTAAAAAAAGAAATATATGAACATTTTTAACGAAAATTTTGAATATTTCTCATTGTAATTCGACCCTTGGTTACACAATTTGGTTTTCATAAATTCTGTCATTGATCAATCAGTGAAAATAGACATCTTTCAACATCAAGTAAAACCTCTTCTCCTAATGTTCTATTCGAGAGAGAATCCAGAACTTTTCTCGGCTGAAAAGGGTGTCAAAATTGGAATACTTAAATTTTCGTAAATTTTAAAAACCAGTAAATTCTCAAAACAGCTGCCATCGCTCTAAACAATATTATTTTCTATATCCTCATTTATATTCTCATTTTTCTCAAATTTTTCAGTCTAATTCATGAGAAAGTAACCAACATCTTACGGAAAATCAAAAGATGCAGAAGATGAAAAAAAGAGTATTTTTTCCCATGAAAAACATCGTCTTTTTATTCAAAGAAGCAATCAGAAGTCGTATTTTCAATGAAATTCAACTAATAAAAATTTCAAAAATCAATACTGCTGAGAAAAAACATGAAACCAAATATTCATCTTTCGCTTCATCAAAAAATGAATGAAAATTAATTTTTTTTTCATAAAATTTGTTTTTTAATCAAAGCAAAATGTATGAAAAATTCAGTTGAATGCCAAAAATCACTGAAATTCCAAGAGAACACGGTAAAAATCAATGATCCAAGGCTAAAAAAATATTCATTTTCGACATTCGATGGCCGCACGTGGCTCCCCGTGCATTTGACAGCTCAGCTTCGTAATTCATGTCACGTTTCGCCATTTTCCCGCGCATTTCCCACTCCTCGTGTTATGACGGACTGCGCGGCCCAATGGGTCGCTCTCGTTACCATCGGGCGCTCTTCCACGTCCTCGAATCGATGCTCTCCATTCCCATTCACTCTCATGCCTGCAGCGCCTGCCCCTTCCTCCCAACAAAAATGGACGTTCACGTATATTGCGAAACCCTCATAATCCGCCCGTATTTACCAATATTGTGACTCGCAATTCAATCACATGTGTCATCCCACTTTCGATACCACAATTCAACACTTAAAATCCTCGGATAAGGAGCCTGCCTCTCACCTCCTGTGGAATTACCCATGGAAATTTATTGAGGAGAGATAAGAGTGAAGACGCTGGCTCGGATGTCACTGTTAACCTCAACACGAGTCTCGCGTGCTGAGGAGACTGTTTCGACTTTTTTACGACGAAGTCGTCTGATTTTTCTTGGAATTGTCATATAAATTCGTGCTGGGTCCTTTAAAAATGGCCGAGGTGTCCAACAAAGATTACGAGATTCGTAAGTTTACTTATGACTTAAGGTCGCTCTATTGTTTTGAGAAGTTGAAGATTACTCAATACTATTAGAAATTAATTGACAATACAATTAGAAAATAATAATTAATAATAATTATTATTATTAATTATCATTCAAAGTATAATTAATACAATCGTTGATTTATGGGTTTTTTTATGAAAAACAATCATAGGAAAATGTAGCGAATTCGATAGAAAATATTATAGAATTTCTACTGAGCTTTTTAAAGTGGAGTTTATCAACAGAATCGGCTAAAAACTAATCGAACTTTCGATTACGGAATTCATAAGTTTATTGTGAATTAAGGTAGCTCCATTGTGTTGAGAATTTGGAGATTATTCAATGCTATTAGGAATTAATTAAAAATATAACTGAATTTTGTAATCATTATTTTGTGCTGAAAATAATTTTGGAGCAAGTTTTATTATTTCACGTACGGAAAATTTCATAGGAAAATTGGCTAGTTTTCTGGAATACTGGTGTATCCCAAGGGGCTTTAGAGTATTCTTGTTAGGCTCAGAGAATTCTGGGGAATTTCGTAGTTGAGGAAAAAGTGAATATTATATTTTCTAGCAGGAAAACTGTATATCCTAACTAATCCTAGTGAATATTATAAGTGAATATTATGTTTCTATTGAGCTTCTTAGCGGAATTTATCAATAGAATCGGCCAAAAACTAATCGAACTTTCGATTATCAGATTCATAAGTTTATTGTGAATTAAGGTAACTCTATTGTTTTAAGAAATTGAAGATTACTCAATAGTATTAGGAATTAATTGATAATATAATTAGATTTTGTAATCACCATTTCGTGCCCCCTCGAATACTCGTTTTTGATTTCACAAAATGATTTTGGAGCAAGTTTTATTATTTTACATACGGAAAAATTTCATAGGAACATGTAGCGAATTCGATAGAAAATTTTATTTATGGGATTTCTATTCAACTTCTTAATGCGTAATTTATCAATAGAATCATCCAAAAACTTATTGAACTTCCTTGGAATTGAGATTTGAATTGGAGCAAAGGTCGTTTAAAAATGGCCGAAGTGTCCCACAAAGATTACGAAATTCGTAATTTCATTATGAATTAAGATAGCTCTATTTTTTGGAGAATTTGGAGATTATTCCATTCCATTAGGAATTAATTAAAAATATATTTAGATTTTGTAATCATTATTTTAAGCTTCATCGAATGCCTGTTTTTAATTCTACAAAATGATTTTGGAGCAAGTTTATTATTTCGCGCACGAAATAATTTCATAGGATTTCTATTGAACTTCTATTGAAAATTGTATTAGTTTTTAGCCGATTCTGCCTGGCGCAGTAGAGTTGCTTCACATGCGAGAGGTTTCGGGTTTGATTCCCGGTCGGGTAGGATGATGACGATCTAACCAGTCAAAGCCTTGATCAAGCAGGCCCTACAATAGATCTTGATAGATTTAGGTGGCATAGAGCACTTCGTGCGCCTAGTTGCTCCATTCTAGAGTTATATGCGTGAAGTCAGGGCGTTACGTACGCCCAGCCACCTTACTCTAGAATGCCTCCTTAACCTTTACCTTAGCCGATTCTACTCAACGATTTCTACAGCTGCGCTGCACGTTTTTCCCAATAGAAAATAGAAAATGTTCATTAAAAACTATTTTTTAATTTGAAAACATATTTGAAATATCCGGCAGAACTTTCATCTCTCTATACACTTGTTCCTATTGAGACATTTTCTATGGGAATTCCGCAACTTGAGTTTTTCAAGTTGTTTTCACTCTGATTTTCTTCTATTTTCATTGAAGAAATCAAACAAAAAAGCTTAAATAATTTAAGCCGAGTAATTCTTACTAAAAATATTAGAATAAGTTATATAGAAAAATCGAATTCTAATGATGTTTTCTATAAAATATTTCTTTATTGAACATTTTCATTGCAAAAAAACATACTGATAAGCTGTGAAAATTATCAGTAGAATCGGGTATAAACTAATAGAACTCCAGTCAATCAATAGACATCCAACACCAAACTGTTGTCATTATCTATTGAAAAAAAGTTGATGTTTTCAATTCTCTATTCCCAACTCATTACTTTTTTTTCCATTTTTTGGAACAAACAGTTTAAAATTGCGCGAATTCGGTCTACTACTCGTGGTTATTCGTCCGAGATAATTTCCGTTATTCTCTACAATCTGTTTTTTGCATGTCAAATTGAAGAAAAAATATGAATCATTGACAATAACGCAACAACGATTTTTTCCATAATTTGCCACTGTTTTTCAATAATTCTAGTGAAAGTGTTTATTTATTTTACTCATTACAAATTATAGGGAAAGTGTGATGGGTTCAATGCGTAGGTAGCTTAAATACCGAATTATCCGTTTAGCGAGATGTTCCAATGTTGTCTTTGAAGCTTCTGCGATAAGATAAGGATTTACAGTTTGAAGAAGATAGCATTTATGAATGAGATGAGATGTCATGACGACATTCCTGAAATTGTTTGCTCAGTTTTTAATTGGAAAATCACTCTAAAAAGAATATGAGATTCAATAGACGCTCAATTCATAATTAATTAATTTTCAATTACTGGTTAATTGATACAATAGTTTAGCGTTGAAGTGTGGAAACTTTTATGATGAGACGTGTCATCGGATATTATATCAGAATTAAATAGAATTGGAAATAGTTTCATTGGACTTATTTAGGTCTTCAGAAAAATGTTGTGTTTTGATTTTCACTTATGGAAAATTATTCTCACACTTCTATTTAAGAGTAGATTTTAATGATCGTGGATTTGATTATTAAAATCAGTGATTCTTTATTTTTCGACTTTTTTGATAGGGTCAGGGAGAAGTGTCAACAGTGGAACTGGGTCTGATGGCGACATGAAGCTAGAGCCATCGAGTCCCACAGAGAGATACGCCTTTTCCAGGTGCAGCAGTACTGGATCCATAAATACACCATCATCATCTGCCCACAATACTGGTAATTTAGATTTCTACGTTAATTATTTTATGAACACGATCTCTACCCATCCAATCCAGTTTATCTGTCCAAAAAAATTCAACTGAGTTGAGTGATTAGAAAGCAGATTTTTCCAATAATTCAATTCAGCTTACTCTGCAGACATCTTCGAAATTTGTGGTTCATGTGAAAAACGTTGCAAAATCTTCTGTCGAAAGACCTTTCTTCCGAGGAAAATCTCACATTTTGGCGATTACAAATTACTCTTGTTAATGGATTGTATAAGAGAAACTTGCTTTGATGTTTTTTTTTATTGTTATTTTACATCGCTTCGACCCGGTTAGGGTATACTGCGATGATGATCAAGACTTTAAATGGTTAGATCGCACCATTCTACCCGGCCGGGATTTGAACTTGGAACCTTTCGCATGTGAGGCAACGAACTTACCCACTGCGCCAAGCCACCGAGTTGCTTTGATGTTGATTAAATTTCATACAAAAGGTCCCTCTTTTCTCAAACTATATGAAGCTAAAACTAGCAGAATATTCGTCAGCGGAAAATTCAATTTAGGCGGTATTTAGGTGTAGGGAAGTTAAATAATCATATGTACAAATGTTTTTTAAGTGCGAAAGAGTTTGTACATTACTTAAAAATATTTGTACACTCCTAGATTTGCCTAAGACAAATCTTCTGCTGTTGAATCTTTCGCTAGTTTCAGCTTCATTCAAATTATGCAATCTCGAGGTAAATGTATAATTAACTGAGATTTCACTTATGACTTATGTTTTTCATTGCAGAAGATGAAGACAGTGACAACAAAAGTTCCACAATAAGTTACAAGGAGCGACGTCGAGAAGCCCATACTCAAGCAGAACAAAAGCGTCGAGATGCTATTAAAAAAGGCTACGATTCCCTTCAAGATTTAGTTCCAACTTGTCAGCACACTGACTCCTCTGGCTACAAGCTCTCCAAGGCCACTGTCCTCCAGAAATCCATTGATTACATACAATTTCTACTTCAGCAGAAGAAGAAGCAGGAGGAGGAGAGGAATGCCCTGAGGAAGGAGGTTGTCGCTCTCAGAATTATGCAGGCTAATTACGAGCAGATTGTTAAAGCCCATCAGACGCAGCCTGGACAGGCTGAGATGAGGGTCTCCGATGAAACTAAATTTCAAGTGGTACAGCATCTTCTCATCCTTCACTAATTAATCAGTCGAAAAACAGAATCGTTCTGATATTTATTTATTTTTAAAGAAAATTTCTCAATTCCTTCTTTTTTATTTTAGTTCCAGGCAATTATGGATCGCCTTTTTCAAACATTTAATAATGTTTCTGTGGCAAATTTCGCTGAATTATCAGGATGTGTATTCAGCTGGTTGGAGGAACATTGTAAACCACAGGTAATGATGATACCAATAATGGAGTTGTTAAAAAATGAACTTTATCACTTGCATGTACAAGAGAATTTCATAGAAAAATCTAGCCAATTCTATAGAAAATTCTATAGGATTTCTATTGAACTTTTATTAAAAACTCTATTAGATTTGGTCGACTCTGTTGAAAAATTGCACAGCTTAGAGCGTTTTTTTTGTATTTGAAATGTCCAATAGAAACGATTTCCTAAAAAAATCCGTAGAATTTCATCTTTCTATATAAATTTTTCTACTGAAATATTTTCAGTAGGAATTCCTTGACTTGAATTTTCTAAGTTTTTTCCACTCTATTCTTTTCTTGTTTTCATTATAAAAATCACACAAAACAACTTAAAAAATTAGAGCTGAGGAATTACTGTACAAAATATTTCAATGGAATAAGTTGTGCAGAAAAATCGAATTCTATTGATATTTTCTACTGAACATTCTCCATTGAACATTTCTATTGCAATAAAACGTGAAATTTTTCAATAGAATCAGCAAAAAAATCGCTAGGTTTTTCTATGATTTTTTTTTCATATTCATGGGTAACTTAAAATGAAGTCCAATCCACTTATTCTATCTTACAATTGTACTCCTGATATGCCAGATTATTTTACAACCACCTTTGAAACTAGTAAATCTAGAGAAACATTCCAATAGACATTTTTTTATTCTAAAATTTTCTACTGAAATTAATAATTGCCGAAATAATTGGAGCATTGAAATATTGAGAAAAAATATCTAATTTCAAGTTTTGATGAAGATTATTTCGTCAACATCTTTGAATCAAATACGTTTATCCGGAAATGTTAGGCATTTGTTGTAGTCTACGAAATAATTTACCACGAAGATATCAATGAATCTATCCCAAATCATTCCCCAACGTTTTGTTTTCTCTGAATTCATTTTTTTATTTTTATTCCAACCCTTTAGACAATGCGAGAAGTGGTACTATCAGTTCTTCAGCAGCTCAACAATCAAATCAGCTAGTCAAAAGAGATAACCATGATGTAGAACCGAGGTTGTTACTTACCTCAATCAAAATTGAAACGAGAATCTTCCAATTTTGCCCAACAAAGTGTGAAAACATAATTAAAAAGAGTTACCAAGTTGGAATTATATTAAGTGGAAGAATGAATGCATGAATACATCGATAGAATCAAAAGGCCAAGAAGATGGAGGAGAATGGAGGAATTAGACGATGTGATTACGGGTATGTGAGCGAATAGTCATCGGAGTTGAGTGAAAGATTGACAATATGATCCAAACGAAACATCATTTTGTACGCAATACGAGAAGACCATGAGTTCTCGATGAATGTGTTTGTTATGCGGTGTCTCAACTTTGGAGTAATGTTCGTAAAATACCATTTTTTAATAATCCACAAGTTGCCATTTTGTAGCTATGAATAAATGTCTATAAAGAACGTTACCCATAATTTGAACCTATTTTCGCATTCATTCAGTTTTTGAAAATACGAGATCAAATCCGCGCTACAATTTCCCATTCCCATATAATTCACATTAATCAGGAGAATGGACATTGAATAATTGATAAAAATTTTTGCAGAACATTTAGACCTGAATATCGAACAATTTCCGTCAATAATAAGAAATATTCTTATTACTCTCGTTTTTATTGTAGAGAAGAGAGAAGAAAATAAACGCTTGGCACATTTTTGCCATCTCGTTTTATTATAGAGAATATAGCCGATAGAAAACGCAAACAAATCCGAAAAGATAAACGCGGCGAACATTTTAGCCATCTCCTTTTTGTTATAGAAGATAGATAACAAACATGCCCGCATCATCAGGAGTAACGTCGATGTTTCCTAATAAAACAAAGGTATTTAAATTTAATTTTTGTCATGACGGCCGTAGGCAGAGATTTACGGACGCGGAGCGCCGTCATACGGTCAAAAAAAACTTTTCTAGCTCATATGATTACAGCCCTCGCCTTCGGCTCGAGCTGCAAACTCATATTCGTCATAAAAGATTTTTTCGGCCTAGTGACGAAATATACTATTTTAAGACAAGGGTATTTCAAAATTCATATTAAAAATCGTCTGAAATCTTGGAAAAGATATTAAATGATTTCCAAATTCGATGAGACTTAGAAACTAAAATATTCCTGCTTTATTAGGAAAAGAATTGAAATACCTGCTTTATTAAGAGCCATCGATCTGTCCTGATGCTTTGACAATAAGAAACATGCATGAAGCTCAATTCTTTCGAATTCCCCTGTGCACACATTCCTCATATGTTATAGCTAGTCGGCGAAAATTATGGAGGTATAATGCCTAGATGTTTTATGATAATTAACTGAAAATCAGTCTTTTTCGAGGCCATTTTTTCAATCATGACGTCACGAAGACGGTTAGGTAACGCTTCATTGGTCGGAAAAGAAAAGAGGGAGGCATTGCTGTCCTCCATTGGCCGAGGCGCACCTCAAGATTGGGTTAGGTTGGCTCGAGCCATTCTGTGATTGGTCCAACACTCAACCGCCTATGTGACATCATTAGCGATTTCAAAGTGGTTAGAATCTTCAACTTTTAACAATTAATTATTAATTAATGAGCAATATTTCGAACGTTTGTGTATATTCTCTATTAATCATTGCGAAAGCGCGAAAAAATTCTGAAAAAATAAACGCGTGACACCTTTTGGCTATCTTCGTTTTGTTATAGAAAGATAGATAACAAACATGCCCACATCATTATGAGTGATGTGTCCTGATGCTTTAACAATTTATTAGTGCGAAAACGCGAAAAAATTCTGGAAAAATGAACGCGTGACCCGTCTTGGCCATCTCCTTTTTATTATAGATTTTTTTTTTCCTCCAATCCGAAAACCGTTCCGCAAAAAAAGCGATACAAATTTTTGCCGTCCTCTTTGCACAATTAGTGCTCCCTCTAACCAGAGGGTGGAGGTTTTAAGGCAGGTAATTGCTCGATTTCTGTGTAATTTTGACGAGAAAAGACTTTAAACGACGGTATTATCAAGCTGTACACATACATACAGCTACGGATACGGTCCCGTCAAGCCTGGCGTTTATACCTATGGGTGAATGCATGTCTGTTGTCAAAGGGTCGGCGGTCAGTAGCACGAGGTCACCGTCGCAGGCACTTCGTTTATGTGCAACGTACTTGACGCATGAGTATTTAAACGCTTAACAGAAGGTTAAAATGCTAGATCCGGAACAATCAGGTCTGTATTATAGCACTGTAGGAAAATAGAATTTTTTTCTCTCAGAATTAGTGAAAATTTCACTGGAATCCAAAATTTTTTTTCTCTGGGACTCTTGGAACTTTTTATCACACTATAGTTCCACTGATATTGGATTCAAATTAGGTTTTATTGAACATTATTAACATATTCCTCAATTTGAGGAAACGAGAGGATGAACGACTGCAATGCGCAGATAAATTTCACACACCGCCCCCCCCCCCTCCCGACTCTTTGTGAATAATGATAATGGTCAATGTTCTCTTCTCCAGAGTGTAATTCAATTCTTTTTAAAGATTGAAAAGATGTATATGAAATGAAAACAATTGATTTGGAAAATCTTCATCGTCCGCTGTTTAAAAATTTGGAACTTCATTCAGTTTTCTTTGATTCAGAAATCAAAAATATTCGCTTGAAAATTAAAATTAATCCTCCTCGGAGTCAATTATCCTTGAAATTACAATTTTTATGGCTTTCGAAGTTTCAATTTGGAAAATAATTCTGACCAATTAATTTCATGGAGGGGGATAAACCTACTCGTTTTATTCATTAACAATTTCGATTATTCAAAATCACAACAAATACTTCGTGAAGAATACAAAATATTCCATTTTACCAAGGGATTTGCAGAAAATAGTAAAATGTCAAAGATGAAAAATCGAATACAATAGTCTTTACGCTATTTCAAATGTATTTAATTTCTCTTCCATTATTCAAATTTTTTCCGACTCCGTGGGCATACTATCGGCCTGTGTGATATCGTTGAGTTGAATCGCATCCATCCTAGCTCGGATAATGTCATCAGACCCTGGACTGTGTCTTCCATCCCTGCGTCTCTTTGCTCTGTCGACACGTTGGCAGCATAAATCTCGGAATATACAGGCATAGCAGACTAGTAATGCGGTTATCATTATCCCACCGATAACGAGGATTATCCCGAGGGATATCGTAAGCTCGTGGTCCATTTCCATCGAGTGCTAGAACAGAAAATCCATTTTTTTCATTATTCGTGAATCTTTCGGGATGAAGCTAATCAAATGGCAAATAACGCGCATCCATTTGAGATCATATATGAGTCTTCAAATTTTTCAAGTTGTGCATTACTTCGTTGAAAATTCGCAATCTTTTTTATAAATTGTGAATTTCATTCGCAACTGAATTATTATTCTAATCACTTGTATCCATATTACAATTTGTCCCACTACTGCAGATCATTAGTGTACTGACCTCTATGATTATTATAATTGTCATTGTCATATTTATTTAAATTGACAGAAATTGGAAATAAAAATATAATGAATGAAGAGTAATGTTTTTAAATATCGGAAGAGAAGGGGGTTGTTTTTATTTATGGATTTGTTAGAATGGCAGTCAAGCTTTGTTTGATGTGCTGTCAATTCTTATGTTAATTGATTTTTTTGAGAAAATGGAGAACATAAGTATTTTGAGAAATGAATTCGGAGTCGAGACTGAGACGAGACCGAAAAATTTCCATATTCGCTGAGACCGAGACGATCCCTCCAAAGCATTGTCTCGTGATGTCTCGCGAAGTCTCTCGCGCCGTCACTGCCTGAAATTACTTATCAGCGAGATAACTCTACACTTTGAAAAAAAAATGAAATTTCATGGAAAGTTGATTACTAATTTTCAGAACAGTGACACACTGAATGCGATTTAGGGGAAAAAATCATAAAATTTCAGGTTTCACAGAAAATTTAGTAAAATTTCAGAATTTTAAGCAGCATAAAGATGAAAATTCCTCAATTTATTTGAATTTCCAATTTAATACGAATATCCAGTCTAAAATTACATTGAATTTTCAGTGAAATCATAAATTTCATGATTTTTTTCCCCCTAAATCGCATTCAGTATCACTGTCTTGAAAATTCCAGAATATATTTACCGGGATTTTCTGGTTTTCTATTTATTTTCAGGGAAAAATAGAACCGAAATTTACAGTTCTCTTCAATTTTTCCACGAAATTCTGAATTTTCAATGACGAAATTCCTGGAAATTTCAATGGTAATTAAATTCGATGAAAATGCACACTCAGCACAATCCGGAAAATACTTCTGAATAAACCTCGATACCTTCAAATTTTTTTACCATTCATACCTCGGATTGCGTGAAATCCATTATTCATACATTCTGACGTCACTCCAATAATTCCATCGAGAATATCGATGCAAATCCCATTCCGTTCCCGTTCCTTTCCTCGAGTATTCTCACAAACTTGATAACAAACGATAAGGCCGTTGAAAAAGGGGGATACAACGTAGGAATTATGATTTATGAGCGTTAGGAATGGGGTCTACCACTTGCTAGCGATTTCGAGGGCTTTCTGGTGCGATGGGGTGGCGATGATCACACGGGAATTGCTTTGGATAACACCAGTTACACCATCTCCCTCGATTTTACAAAATTTTTCAACAATGGAGATCCCCATGTACGAAGAAATCTCATAGAAAAACTTGGCCAGAAAATTCTATTGAAGTTCTATTGAATTTTTTATTAGTTTAAGATCGATTGTGTCGAGGAATTCCACAGCTCATCTGCGTGTTTTAAAGTTAAAAAATTGCATATAACATTCTGTTTTCCATGTAATTTAAACTTTATACCCAAAAGAAAATTCCTTTTGGTCAATAGAAAAAGTACTTGTACCCAGTACCAAGAGGTTTCTGGGGAAAAGGCACATTTTTTTACTTCCTCGAAGTTACAAAACAACTTGATGCAAGTAACATGCGCCAAGTACCAGTGTACTAGTGAGAAGTACCTCAGAACCTGTCACAAGTACTTTTGTTACTTGAGACAAAAAAATTACTTGTTCTGAGTACCTGGCTGGTTCTTTTCAAAAGTGCCAAATAAACTCAATATAAGTTCAGTGTAAAAACTCGAAAATGTTTTCTACCTCTTCTAAAAACCGAATTTTGTCAAACATTCAAAAATCCAAATAATTTCCATTTTGTGAGTAATAAAATTGGAAAGTAATTGAAAACAATTTTTCAAAGCCTTTTAAATGTTGATAACAACATAAAACATAAAAACCTCAACACAATTGAAATTTGCAGGTTGGAAAGCATCCCAATAATTCTCGAAAGCATTCATAAAAATCGCAATCTATTGATTTTTTCCTACAAAATATCTTCTGCTCAATATTTCTATTTACAAAAATGCGTGAGAAAGCGCATTCTATCCGGTATAATATTCACTTTTCTCAATAAAGTAATCAATTAGAGGTACTGAAATTAAGTTCTAAAAGTACTTGAGAGAAGTTGAAAAATTAATTTACTAAAAGTAAAAATTAATTTACTAAAAGTACTGGCAGAAAGTAGTGAAGCTACTTCCTTCGAGTACCATTTCTACTCGATCGGCAGATGTGGTACTTCACCCAAGGACACAAAATGTACTTGAGACGAGTATTTCTAGAACTTTCCAAAAGTGAACTTCCCTCGATCAAGTACTGGTCGGTACTGGTGAGAAGTACTTTTTTTGGGTGTAAAAACATCTAAGGTTTGGCCGTGTAGACAGCCCGGGGATACTATAGAGTAATAAAATTCTCAATAGAAGGCCAATAGAAATCCAATAGAATTTTCTATAGAATTCTATGATATTTTTTCGTGCCTGTCGTAATTCCAATGTTGTCTCCCTTCTTGTTTTCATTCGAAGAATTCTGTCAACAGCATGAGAGCTCTCAAGCCCACTTGAATAAATAAACATTTTTCACGTTTTTTGCTATTCAGCTTCAACTTTCCATTGAGTTGGAGAGTTTTTGACCACTTCGAATAAACCGCGGCTAATTGGTAAATGCTTGTGACAATGGAGTACGGACGATGCTGGGGACATTTTCATTTATTTCGTGAGTAATATACTGCACAATTTATGTTGTCGCCAAGTGAGGGAGAAAAAACGAGGGAAAGCTGGCGAAAGAGATGAGTCTGAAATTATGAGTTAAAAATTTTAATGAAGTAATTTCTGCTGTGTATTCTTTTTACTTCCGGATGGAAGCATTCTATTGTTTTCTTCACTTGAAATAAGTAGGTTTTCTTACTCAATATTAGACATTCGCCTTCTGGTTTATCGTAAACAGCGAGAATTGCAAAACAAATTAATTAGTTATCTCCTTCATGACTTGAAAATTTCAATCCTCCAATCCAAGTGAATTGAACTTAAGAAAGTCTGAATTAACTGCAATTAATTTCAACTGAACTAATCAAGAACTTAAAGAACTTAATTGAAACATTCAAGTATCAACTTGAGTCTATAAAAGTCTCAAATTGAGACCTTCCAAAGTCGCAACTTGAAACTTTCAGAAGCCTTAAGGTACTTCCTCAGTGAGTTATACTTGGTGAAAATTTCGCAATGAACTAAAGACCTAAAATTTGGATCATATGTTGTTGAGCACATGTGAAAACGATTCCCAAAATTTCAGGTATTTTTACCACGCGAATTTTTGAGATATGCATCGACAAAAACTTAAAAAATACAAAAATTGAATGTTTGACGATGGATATCTCAAAAATTCACGTGGAAAAAATACTTGAAATTTTGGGAGTCGTTTTTACATGTCCTCAAGAACATATGACCCAAATTTTAGGTCTTCAGTTCGTTGCGAAATTTTCACCAAGTATAACTAACTGAGGAAGTACCTTAAGGGGAGGCTTAATTCACTACTATGAATTTTAAGAGTCGCGGGTGATTGAAGTGAGATTTCTCATGCATTGAAGATCGACTATATGTGCCTAAAAACGAATAATTGGTGCAAAAATATTAATATCTTATTGTTCGTTTGCCCCGCACACGCTTAAAATGTTAAAAATAGCCCAGGGCCTCCAATTTTTGAACTATAAAGATTTTTTTTTTTTCAAAATTTTTGAAAAAATAAGTGCAATAATAATTACGAATTGATTCATTGAAATTCGACTCCTACACAACTAATTTCATTTTGTTTAGAATACAAATTTCCACCGTTCATGTAAAATAGTTTTTACACCTTTTATACAACGGTAGAATAATTTTCATCAAAAATTACTCTCCGTGCATGGCAATAGTCATGAGCGCCATTTTTCCGTAGTCATTTTCACTGTGGAATTGGCCAAAGCCAGTCCCCGGACGAGGAAAAGTGAAGAGCAGTACGGAAAATATGATTGAAACCGAGGCGGAAGGCCCTCGGGCCACGGCCAATCAGATGCTTCTCGTGATGAATACCATTAAAAATAAAAAAATAGATATGATTGAAATGAAAAATCCGAGAAAACTGCACTTCAAACGAGTTTCTACAAAAACTTTCAGATGAAAAATATCAGTTCAGTGGAGTTCAATGGAGATTAAATTGTTCCCGTAGTTCAACACGATACCATTCCAATGAGCACAAATATCCGTTTCGCTTTACTTCACGGGAAACTGCTCGTGGCTTCCAAGAACCCAATTAAATTGTTTTCTGACTTCTCAATAAAAATGATTTCATCCCCACCCCACCTCCTGCCGCCGCCCCTCCGCAAAAAATACAGGGCAAATGAAATCCATAAGCTGAACTCAACGAAATGTTCATGGTGGAATAGAAAAGGGAAGAAAACGAAAAAAATTTCCCTCCGAAAAAATTGCGAATTCATTTCCCCAGAAAATTCGAGGGATTTCATTCTCTTTAATCCGCCCCCTAAGGGATAATTACGAAAGTTTCACTCCACGGGCATCAATTTCACATCGGAGAACGATTATATTACTCCTGAAGGGCTGAAAAGGATCTTAAAAGAAGCAAAGAAAAGCGGAAAAAACGTTTTCTTTATAAACTGAAGAGTTAAAGGGTTGGAGGATTGAGACGTTATAGTTGCCCCTTCTATTCCAGTATTTTTCTCATCACGGTATTGGCCCAACGAGTACTCCATTCAGTGTTCCACCCCTCGAAACTGCTTCATCTCTTTTCTCTTCTTTTATCTTTATTCGGCGAGAAAACGTAGAGATTTTTCGCTTGTCAGCACATATATTGGTTTCTATCCGGCCGACACCTTGTCACGTTTCACTCGGTGGATTTTATTGCTGCCTTGAGGCCGGGAATCACAGCAGCTCTCTCGAAATTTGTCAGATGAAAATGGCTACAGGTGTGATGAACGCTCGGATGATTTCGTATGAATTTTATGCAATTTCAGATTATAAATTTTCAATCAGGACATTGAGGAATGAAAATGTGAGATGCATCTGAGATTTTTTGTTCGTACTTCAAAAGTGTATATTGTTTTCGAGTTAGTAGGTTCGATAAACCGCGAACTAGCCGATCGAAGCGAGGTTCCGAGCCCGTAACATAACAGTATATCTCTCTATATTATGAAAATCCAAATCGACTTCTGGTCATGAAAATTTAGTACTCGAAATTAAGATTCCAAAATTAAGGGTCACAAGGATCTAAATAAGGGTCACGAAGGTCTGACTAACTCACAAAGGTCAAAATAAGGGTCATGAAGAACAGAATAAGTTACGAAGATCAAAATAAGGGTCATGAAGAACAGAATAAGTTACGAAGATCAAAATAAGGGTCATGAGGATCAAAATAAGTCACGAAGTTCAAAATAAGGGTCATGAAGGTCAAAATAAATCACGAAGGTCACAAGGGTCAAAATAAGGATCCAAACAAGGCTCATAAGGGTTTGATTAAAGGTCATATGGGGAGATTAGGGGCCACAAGACTACGGGTCACCAGCGTCAGATTAAGGGTCCAAATAAGGGTAACAAGGGTCAGATTAAGGGTCTCATGGGGCTAGCAAACCAAGGATTAGAAACTAAGGGTACTAAGGTCAAAATAAGGGTCACGAGGATTATAATGAGGGTCAGATTAAGGATCCAAATAAGGGTCATGGGGGTCAGATATTAAGGGACGCAAGGGTCAAAATAATGGTCTCTATATCTCTCTATTTTATATTATACATATAAAACAAATTGAGATCTGGTAACGGTCAGAAATGAAGGGCCAAAATAAAAATCACAAGGGGTATAACGAGGGTGTAATGAGGGAAATTTAATTTATTTTAAACGAATTTTTGGGATGTAAAATGTACTTCTTACGATTTAGCATAATAATTTTTAACGAACAAAACAGTACAAAATGCACGGATGAAAAAAAAAATTAATGCACGACTTATGAACTTTACGCGCGCCACGCGCAAAATAACCTCTTTACCTAAGCACAATAAACCGCCCCCAAAAGTACTTTTCAGGCAGATGTTACAAAAACGGTTTATTTCTTCAAGAATTTTGATTATTGAACGACTAGAAATTACTCAAATCGTATGAATTTTAGTATGTGAAATTGTAAATTATTGTGAAAATTACAACGTTTCCACATTAAAAAATAATTTTGAAGTATTCTTATTTATAATTTTATAAAGAATAATGTTATATTCCCGTGTAGACTGTAGAAACTAACGTTTGTCAGAGTGCACATCTTCGTCATCCTTGCAACACATGAAATTCATACCAAAGAGCAATAGGACTGCTGATAAATTCACTCCGAACAGCAGAATTTCGAGGATGAAAACTAATCCCCTTACTCGTATGAGCGTGACTGTGTAGAAACAAAAGAGATTAATTCCCCTCATGTGTGTCCCTCTGTCCACTGGATACGTATGGTCGCACTGATAAAAAAAATCATCGTTTAAAATTCAAAACGCGCTTCGTCCCAGAAATTTTCACTTCCCATCAATTGATTCGGCTATCGAAGAATGGGAATTGCTGACACTAGATGTAGCGCTTCGTGTTTGGTGCATCGGGAGAATTATTTTCCACGAGCTTGTGGATTCAATTCTTGGAACTGCTCCCTCTATTCTTTCTTCGCGTGCAGTGAGATATAAAGTTGCTTGAAGGGAAAATTTCAAAGGTGAAATGAAGTATTCTTCGAAATTCTTCAGCATAATACACCTAAAAAAATTGTTTATTTGAATTAAATAAACTTTATTTGAATCAAATAAAATTTATGTAATTTAAATAAACCATATTTCTGCAGTAATTCCGGAGCGAAATGTGATTGTAGGAAATTTCACAGAACTATCAGGGAATTTTTCCAGAGCGTTCCGTAATTTTTAACTGAATCCCTTGTGAAAAATTACGATACCGTCACTTAAAATTTCTGAGTCGATTCCGTAATCGATGAGCGAATTGTGAGTAATTTTTACTGAACATTTCTCTCCATGTACAAGCGGGTAAAAGTGTTTTTCACGCGTGGGAGTTGTGTACACGGAGAGAAATATTCAGTAAAAATTACGGAACAATTCATCGTAATCCGTAATAGGGAATCATTTTCCGGCAATTTTTATAGGAATGGAAGAGAAGAAATCTGAAATATTCAGTGAATTTTCAGGTTCATCAACGAACAAATCTTACAGAAAATCTTACAGAAACTTCCCGACTTATTATGCCTCCAAAATAAAAAATTCTTGAACGTTCAACAATTTTTATAAAGCTAGTGAGTTATTTCTACGTTCCGTTCCGTAAAATTTCTCAATCGTTGGGGAAAAATTATGGAACGACGTTCCCACAGCGATGAGTCATCAGACGGCTGGTTAATTTTTACGGAACAAATCGTAGAATTTACGTGGCAAGTCATTGTACAATTTCAGTTCCGGCTCACACTTTTTATTGAATTTTACGTCGTTCGCAGATTACGTTTCGAAACGTAATTTTTACGTTTTTTTCTGGTAATTTTTATTGAATTTTTCTCTTCGTATAGCGCTCGCCGAAGGCGAGTGTTACTCTCCCAGAGGTCAAAGAACACTTTTCCCACGAGTGTCAAACCCTATTTTTCATCACAATGTCTGGAAAGTGAGATTTTGCGCACGTGGAGCGTGCGTAAAATTTCACTTTATGCAGAAGTAATGAAAATAATTTAACAGTGCATTTCTCCTCATTTCAAGGGATTATTTCGTTTGAAATTGATTACCTGTGCTTCGCCTCGATCAAAGCGAATTCAAATATAGCACCTGGTTCGATAAACCTGAATTCTCCACCAGAGAATGTCACTTCGCTATACTATAATCCAACTGCATCAACGATTTGCGACCTAGAATATTATCCAGTGCTTACTGTATTATTCCAACATTTACTACCCGAGTCGAGGATTTGGTTCTGATTGGACGTACACAGGTCTTTCAAGATCTCTCTAGACCTAGATGGACCTGGTAAGTCCTAATCAGTTCTGCGACGTACTTTTCCAGAGACCATTCGAATCCTCAGTTCTTTTCGGTCCTGAGAAGTCCTCCTCGATGCTACCGAGAACGCGTGATTTTACGAGCGGGTGAAGGGGAAGGCATGTATGCGGAGGGTTGAAATTTGTAGCCAACGAGGAGACAGGGTTGCAGAATATATTTTAGCCACCCTCATCTCCCCGTTTGCAGGCGGTGTTTAAATAAAAAATAGTGAACGTTGATTCTGTATTTATTGACCCCCTGATGCCAATGAAACCCTCGGAGGTGACAGAAAAGGGGAAAAAAAATTTTTCATTTTCACGTGGGTCAAGGGTGAAAGTCGATTTTCGCCAAAATTGAATTTTTTCGCCAAGTGAAAGTTGATTCTGTATTTTCTAACAATTCTGATGCCAATGAAAGCCCCGAAGGCGCGACGAAAGTCGAAATAAAATTTTTTTTTCACCCCGAGCCAGAGAGTCAGATTTTCCGTTTTTCCAGAGAAAAAGTCGACTTTCGCCAAAATCGAATTTTTTAGCCGGGTGAACGTTGATTCCAACTATTTAAGCGCCGGGCTAGTCAGAACTGTCAAATGTATGTGGAAAAAGTGAAAACTGCGAAACCGTTTCTTTTTGCCCCAGCAAAAGGGTCAGATTTTCGGGTTTTTCGGGGCAAGTGGATTTTCGCCAAAATCGAATTTTTTAGCCGGGTGAACGTTGATTCCAACTATTTAAGCGCCGGGCTAGTCAGAACTGTCAAATGTATGTGGAAAAAGTGAAAACTGCGAAACCGTTTCTTTTTGCCCCAGCAAAAGGGTCAGATTTTCGGGTTTT
>NW_021680362.1:1451995-1452198 GCF_001412515.2 Diachasma alloeum
GATTTTCGGGTTTTCCGGGGCAAGTGGATTTTCGCCAAAATCGAATTTTTTAGCCGGGTGAACTTTGATTCCAACTATTTAAGCGCCAAGCTTGTCAGAACTGTCAAAAGTATGTGGAAAAAGTGAAAACTGAGAAACCGTTTTTTTTGGCCCCAGCCAAAGGGTCAGATTTTCGGGTTTTCCGGGGCAAGTGGATTTTCGCC
>NW_021680362.1:1452223-1547445 GCF_001412515.2 Diachasma alloeum
ACTGTCAAAAGTATGTGGAAAAAGTGAAAACTGCGAAACCGTTTTTTTTGGCCCCAGCAAAAGGGTCAGATTTTCGGGTTTTCCGGGGCCAGTGAATTTTCGCCAAAATCGAATTTTTTAGCCGGGTGAACATTGATTCCAACTATTTAAGCGCCGGGCTTATCAGAACTGTCAAAAGTATGTGGAAAAAGTGAAAACTGAAAAAAAAAATTATTCACCGGGGGCCACAGGGTCAGATTTTCGGTTTTTATTTGGAACAACNTTCTGCTACCTTCTCCCCTTGTTGGGTAAAAATGTCAAGCCTCCACATATATGCATCTCCTTTCCAGCCTCTCGTGAAATGTCGATTTTCGAGATTAAAAAAAAAAACAATAATTGCATTTTTTATTTCAATAACGCATGAGTAAACAGGGATATGAACGCAGATTTAATATAGGCCCATAGAATTACGGGGACCGGCAAGGATTTGGAAAGTCTGAATACAAGTCCTGCTTACACCTAACAAGTGCTGAAATGGGACATAACCAGAGGTAGAAAGGTCTCGGAAGCACTTGGGAAGAGGCTTCCCAAGACCTATCCAGTTCTCAACGGAAAGACCTAAGTAGAACTTGTCAGGTCCAATTATTCGACTCGGCTACGCAATTCGTTGCCCGATTTCGTACAATGTTTCGACATCCAAAGTGCTTCCACCACGGTGCAGCGTAATTATGAATAACAAAACTTGTATTTTCAACATTTAATGGAAGCGGTACACCGCGCGATGTTGACTGTAATTTATTTTTCAATTACGCGTCAATTAAGGATATCCAAGTACTTTGGCTATTTTTTCTCTAGTGAAATGCTTTTTTACATTTGTAGTCGAACATCAGAGCTTTCATTTGAGCCCCATTTGATCCCAAGTTTCCGGACATTTTACAATGATTTTATTATTTAAACTTTGCAGGTCTGAATTTGAATCTCGATATTTAACCGTTAGAAAACATTTTAAAAATCTGAAAAAAGATTTAGCAAGCTTACTTTTGGAGGAATATTGATGAAATAATTAAAAAATTGCATTTTTTGAAAATTAAGAGCATTTTCTATAAACAATTTATAAACAATCAATTTTCCACCATAACAATCATTTGTTCGGAATCGTAACAAATTTATTCATATTCAGCATTTTACCAAAAATCGATTTCATGCCTAAAAAAATTAGGTTTCCGAAAAATTAAACAATTTCAATTATTTATTTATAAACAACGAATGTTTAAAAAAAAAATAATTCTGTGCAAAATGTAATTTGAATGACGCTGAATATTCATGATTTTTTCCAAATTTTTCTCATAATTTAATTGACAAATTTGATGATTGAAAATGGTTGAATCTATAGTGCGGTCTGTACCGAACTGTAAAAGATACTTGGATATCCTTAAGGCGTAAAGTTTTCCAGACAAATTACTTGCGCTTCGCGCACCTGATTTTTTATTCTGGAAAACTTGACTCCTTCGTTTGTTGGCAATGAATCTATGGGAGAATACCCGATAATTTCGAAGCTCTTGTGGGATTGTAAGGAAAAATATTTACAGGAAAATTGCATATTTTCTTTATAGACTTGACGTAAAATCATAGTACAGTAGAGGCTCCATATAAGATACCTTAGGGACAGTACACTGAGAGAAAAACCTGAAGTTCGATTTACAATAAGGAAATAGTTGAGGCAGTTTTGGTAAACGATGCGATTTTTTGTATATGCGGCACATAACATTATAGTAACTTCACAAGCGTAATTTTTGCAAATCAAAATGCAGTTAAACTAACCAAAGTTCAAAAGTAACCACGACAAATCTATCGTGAGGAGAACTATAAAATAGTTGCAATGACTACATTCCATTGTAGTAATTACTTCTCCGGCCATAGTTACCGCAACCCATGAAAAATTGTTGAGGACTGTTTGACTATAATTCGATGGTGATGGAATATAGTCAGAAGAATCATATTTTTCTCTCAGCGTAGGAGAGTGGAATTTCGGGAACCCCTATGCCCCCACTACCTGCGCCCGTAGAGAGGAGAAAAATAGGGATTAGCGGGTTTCAAATAAGATACCTCGCTCGTTGCGGCCAAACTGGCTCGTAATTGTTGTTCCACACATTTTTCTGCAAATTTTGAGAAAAAAAAATCTTTTGTAGCTCAAAAATTGGAGGCCTTGGACTGTTTTTAGCATTGTAAACGTCTTCGGGCAAACGAACAATAAAAAAAATTTTTTTTCGCACTAATTATTCGTTTTTAGATCTATATAATCGATCTTCACCGTATGAAAAGTCTCACTCTAATAACCCACGACTTTTAAAACTCCCAGTAGTCTCCCCTTAAATTAAAATTACAAGGAAAAATGTCTCCTCCTCAAAAAATCGCACGTAAATAACTGTCGAGACTATTATATTCATTATTCATGGACAGTGTACTTCGTATTACTCTCGCCTTATTCCCCTAGGAATTTTCTTGACTTTTTCATCCCCGAAAATATCGACTAACCCATGAAGTTCATGTGAAGCCCTCGCATTGCGCACCAGTGCAGGCAACACATGGAGCCCCAGATATCGATGTGCACGTGAATTTCATAACTTACAACAGTTGACGATTGGAGCCACGTGCATCGAATAGGCACACATCATCTCAATGATACCCATGCAATACTCCCACATTGAATTTCCTACAAATAGCAGTATTTCTATGGAACCCGTTGACGCGCATTTGTCAGTGTAATTTATATTCATCTGCATATGCTGTGTTACGCGTGCTCGGAGATATTCAATACATGCGGACGACTTCGATGAATGTGAAGAGAATTCATGGATTCTCTAATTGTCTGTTTGATTGTCACCAAAATGGACACGAGATATTATTCCGTTCGAACACAAATCAATAACAATTTTCTTATAGAAAATTTTGTAGGAACGGGTGGGGCGAAATGGGTCATCCTCAACTCGAAATGAGGTGACTGGTTCTTGAGACTGTCAAAATGATTAAAATGTGATCGCTCATGACATCACGGATGACAAAATTTAATAGAAAAACCTATCGAATTCGTTAGAAAATTCTATTGAATTTCTATTGAACTGTTCTATTAGTTTTTGGCCGATTCTATTGAGATGTTCAATAGAAAATACTTAGTAGAAAAAGTCAATAGAATTCAATTTTGTTATATAACTTATTCTATTGAGATATTTTCTATAGAATTTTCTCGGCTCAAATTTTCTACATTTTTTCATTTAATTTTCTTGATGAGATTAGAAGAAAAATAGAATGAAAAAAACTTGAAAAATTTGAGTCGAGCAAATTTTATAGAAAATATATTAAAAGAATAAGTTAAAAGTAAGCAATAAGTTGAGTAAAAATCGAATTCCGTTAACTTTTGCTATTGAATTTTTTCTATTGAACATGTCAATAGAATCAGCCAAAAACTAATAGAAAGTTTAATAGAAATTCAATAGAATTTACTATCGAATTTGATAGTTTTTTCTACTAAATTTTTTCCGTGTGTGATCTGAATGAGCATCGAGACAGGGACGAGCATTGGCACATTTATCTTATGTCGAGATCCGCGAAGTGGAATTAATTTTAAGAATTAATCCACTTCGCGGAAATCGATCGCAACTAATGGACAGTTCTTTTCTGAGTGTACGATATTTTGCTCTTGGATATTTTCAGACTATAAGTCCAATTTCTTGATTGAAGTAACGTCGCACTTCTTAGAAAAACACGAAAAAATAATAGCTTATTTTAACATTCTAAATGTCTTAAAATGAGATTTTCAAAAGTCTTAATGTGAAGCCAGAAAGTTCCAGACATCGTTGAGACAGTTAAAGGTTTTGATTTGAGGCTTCTAAAGCTTCGCTTTATCCACTAGAAATTCACTTTTTGTCATTCCAAAAAATATTGTTCGTCATACGGCCTCAAAAACTTTTTTGTAATTCCGGCCGTAAGGCAGCGTTTCACGGACGCGGAGCTTGAATAATAACTAAATAAATTAAAAAATCAATTTTCGGGTAGCAATTTAGATGTATCGTGTTTCTGTATGAATAACACTCGTACTCTATTGATCACGAAACAGGGGAATGAGTAAAGCTCGCAAGCCTATTAATATTAACCAAACACTGTTGATATGAAAAGGGAACCGGCGATTAATATCAATTGAATTACTTGTTAAAGTGATATTGACTCATCACGTTTAATGTTTCATGCTCCAATTGATGAATTATTCATTAATTTCGCAAGAAAATTGGACCATTAGTTTTGATGAGTCCTCTCTTATTCCAGTCCCCAAGTGGTAGAAACATTTGAGTGGAGGAATAAATGAATCAATCCATCATGGATGGATTTCATTTACTTTTATCGCTCTCTAGGGCAGATACGTCTCGTCATCTTTCGATAGGAGGATCCAATTCTCGCCATGACGAGGGCTTCAACGCGACAGCGACATTGCCGCATCGTTAATGTCGACAGTTTCTCCTGTCACGGCTCACTGAACACAAGTGACATTTGCTCGTAATGTAATGCCGCAGTCGTTTCGTTTATTTATTTCAGCGAGTCTGTGTGAGTAGAACACTCAAATGCATTACAATAATGAAAAATTTCCGCAATAGGTATTGAGATGACTTATCTTCCGTGCAACCCCTCGAAATTCAATTTCTGTATTATTCCCGGGCTATTATTGGGTCAACCTTAGATCCCGAGTCGAATAATTGGACCTGACAAGTTCTACTTAGGTCTTTCCGTTCAGAACTGGATAGGTCTTGGGGAGCCTCTTCCCAAGTGCTTCCGAGACCTTTCTACCTCTGGTTATGTCCCATTTCAGCACTTGTCAGGTGTAAGCAGGACTTGTATTCAGACTTTCCAAATCCTTGCCGGTCCCCGTAATTGTATGGGCCTATATTAAATCTACGTTCATATCCCTGTTTACTCATGCGTTATTGAAATAAAAAATGCAATTATTGTTTTTTTTTAATCTCGAAAATCGACATTTCACGAGAGGGTGGAGGGGAGATGCATGTATGTGGAGGCTTGACATTTTAACCCAACAAGGGGAGAAGGTTGCAGAATCTATTCTAGCCACTCTTGTCCCTCCGCTTGCATGCATTACCCAAATAAAAAATGAAAGTGTTAACAAATCTCACCCTTGTACCAAGTAAAAACCGAAAATCTGACCCTGTGGCCCCGCGGTGAAAATTTTTTTTTTTCAGTTTTCACTTTTTCCACATACTTTTGATAGTACTGAATAGCCCGTCGCTTAAATATTTGGAATCAACGTTCACCCGGCTAAAAAATTCGATTTTGGCGAAACTCCACTTGTCACGTAAAACTCGAAAATCTGACCCTTTGGCTGGGGCCAAAAAAACAGTCTCAGTTTTCACTTTTTCCACATACTTTTGACAGTTCTGACTAGCCCGGCGCTTAAATAATTGGAATCAACGTTCACCCGGCTAAAAAATTCGATTTTGGCGATAAATCCAAGATCTGACACTGTGACCCTTGTGACCCTTGTGACCATTGTGACCCATGGACCGACTTTCCCCCCGGAAAAATCCAAGATCCGACACTTTGGCCTCCGGTGAAAAACAATTTTTTTCATTTATCACGTTTTGCACATACTTATGATAGTTCTAAATAGCCCGTCGCTTAAATAGTTGGAATCAACGTTCACCCGGCTAAAAAATTCGATTTTGGCGAAAATCCACTTGCCCCGGAAAACCTGAAAATCTGACCCTTTGGCTGGGGCCAAAAAAACGGTTCCTCAGTTTTCACTTTTTCTACATACTTTTGACAGTTCTGACTAGCCCGGCGCTTAAATAGTTGGAATCGACGTTCACCCGGCTAAAAAATTCGATTTTGGCAAAAAATCCAAGATCTGACACTTTAACCCTTGTGACCCTTGGACCGACTTTCCCTCCGGAAAAATCCAAGATCTGACCCTTAGGCTCCGGGTGAGATTTTTTTTTTCAGTTTTCACTTTTTTTACATACTTTTGAGAGTTCTGAATAGCCCGTCGCTTAAATAGTTGGAATCAACGCTCACCCGGCTAAAAGAATCAATTTTGGCGAAAATCGACTTTCACCCTTTACCCACGTGAAAATGAAACTTTTTTTTTCCCTTTTTCTGTCACCTCCGAGGGTTTCATTGGCATCAGGGGGTCAATAAATACAGAATCAACGTTCACTATTTTTTATTTAAACACCGCCTGCAAACGGGGAGATGAGGGTGGCTAAAATATATTCTGCAACCCTGTCTCCTCGTTGGCTACAAATTTCAACCCTCCGCATACATGCCTTCCCCTTCACCCGCTCGTAAAATCACGCGTTCTCGGTAGCATCGAGGAGGACTTCTCAGGACCGAAAAGAACTGAGGATTCGAAAGGTCTCTGGAAAAGTACGTCGCAGAACTGATTAGGACTTACCAGGTCCATCTAGGTCTGGAGAGATCTTGAAAGACCTGTGTACGTCCAATCAGAACACCAAATCCTCGACTCGGGATGTTGTTAAGGTATACATTGCACGGAAAGAGGGGTGCTATATGTTATCTATTCGCTTTCCTGACCTCTATACGAGGGAAACAATTAAGAGATAATCAACACGAAAAAATATATACCTGAATTGAGTATAAAATATAGTTGAATCAATTCAAATCAGTAGCGAAGTGGTAAAGCGGTACAAGTCAATTTTAACCATTGACCAGTTTTCAATGAATATATCGGAATTTAAGGGAGATGGCAAAATTTTTGCTATAACTTTTTTTGTAGAGCCGATTGAGAGCTACAACAAAGGTATGTTCAAGATGAGGATCTAATTTTAGGGTGGATGTGGGAGGTGTTGTTTCAGGATAGGCTGGAAATTAATTAAAGCGCTGAATTCCAAAAAATTGACTATATTTAGTGGAATTGAACCCCTTCGTTAATCGTTATTTTTACACTTTGGTTTCAATTAGTTTGTTGAGTGTCTCAAACTATTAATACAGAGGTTGATGTACTGAATTGTTAAACAACTTTAAATATCTTTGATAATTGTGTCTGATAATTCATTGAATTTGAGAAGGTTTAATACCCGTGCGATCTTCTCAATAGCTAAATTTCAACTACTTTTCGGGGGTTTCGCGATCCCCTGACCGCTCAACCGAAGGTTCCCGATGGTGCTCGAGAATTGTCGGTAGGACCGACCGTTTAACTGATAGATATATAGCTACGTTTCAAACATGTGATTACGGAAATTTCGCTATCTCCCTTGAATTCGGAAATATTCCTCAAAAACTCAACTGGGAGATAAGTCAACTTAAACCGTTTTACCACTTCGCTACTGATATACTCGAATCAAGAATAATTTATTTCAGTAATAAATAATTATTTACTGAAATAAATTATTCTTGATTCGAGTATATCAGTAGCGAAGTGGTAAAAATGTTCAAGTCAATTTTGACTAGTGTCCAGTCTTCAATGAATATCTTGGAATCTATGGGAGATTTGTTATAAATTTTTTTGTAGAGCCGATTGAGGGCTACAACAAATGTAATTGCGAAAAATTCGCTATCTCCCTTAGATTCGGAAATATTCCTCAAAAACTCGGCTAGGAGATAGTTCGACTTAAGCCTTTTTACCACTTCGCTACTGAATTTATGAACACTGTTAGAAAAGAATTGAAATTTCATGGATATGGATGCGTTGCGCTGATGAGAACTGTGCAAAACTTAGCAATATTGAGAAATAAATGTCGGAGGGTTTAATATGCAACAATAAAAATGATTTATTGGCACAGATGTATACCCTCTCGCGCTTTTACATTTTGTTCCCATCCCATTGCCCCATAAAATATACTCATCAATAGGAAAAATAAAAAAAATACAAAAGGTTACATATTATTAAAAAAACACCCCCTGAAACATTAATAGCAAAGATAAAAGAGAGAAAAAAAGAGAAAAGTTGAGTACACCCAAATTCCCTTTTCCTGCCATAGTAGCACCCCCCCTGGTCTGCGTGAAGAAGTGGGTCTAATATTATGTGCTATAATAATCAGTAGTAATACCCCAAGAGCTGCAAAGTTATCGGGTATTTTCCGATAGCTTCGTTGCAACAAATGAGGGTGTCAAGTTTTGCCTTGCGGTCCGTTTTGCCCGCCTGGACCGTTTTGCCCTACTACCCCCCTAACTCATTCAGAATTTTTTCCGTAAATCCATACGGACTATGGACCTCCGGAAAGAGGGAAAGCTAGAGAAATCTGGAGGTTGTCTTAGATAGAAGTTCCTTTTTTTGATTCGAAAACTTATTTTCCTACACTGATAGATCGGATTAGTTATTGTTAACGAATGGATTTGGTTGGAGGTCAGGGTCTATTCGGTCCTACAAATGTTCATTCGTTAATAGTTAACGAATGTATATTTGAGGAGACTTGTTTGACTTGACTTTTGCCATTCAAGTGAACCATTCGTTAACTATTAACGAATATTCATTTGGTCATATTCAACTCTACCATTCGTTAATAGTTAACGAATCTCGTTTGAAATAAATGAATCATTCTATCAGTGTACTTATGTGATCTGTTAAACGATGTTATATCGAAAAAACAGTGGACTCTTTTGTCTCATTGAAAAATAAAAAAGAGGGGTCTCATTTTGCCCCGGTTTCCCCTGCAAAAAGAAACAATAACTTTCCTATCCGAAAGCCAAAAGACTTATCTCAATTGCATTCAGCAGTTTGCGATAAAAATGAAAATATGGATTGATCAAATATTTACCTCTGTATTGTCATGAAGAAAACGATAACCCAGAATGTAAGTGGCCGCAGTTCTGCAATTCTCACGGGACTGACCGGGTAATACGCCTGACCGTCCTTACGCGAAATTGAAACTCTCCATTGAGTATCCACAAGAGTCGTAACATTTTATCCCTCCGTCCGATCCGTACTTTCACTTTGTATTATCCACTTTATCCTCGACAGCTCTAACTCCCTCCCGCAAGCTGTTTCCGCTTCCTTCCTGTGTCAGTGTGTACTTTCATCCGCTGTTTCGAACACTCACTGGTGTTATTCCAATGCCACCCCTACGTATCGTGGTCTCTATATCGCGCACTTATTGTTCACTCGCGTATAGAATCTCCCGGTTATGGATTTCCGTTCTTGGCAGCTGTGAAAACTGGAGCGAAAAGGAAAACCCACTCGTAGAGCCAAGTTCTTAGCATAAATTTTGACTTTATTGAAAACGATTTCCCAGAGTTTTTCGCTTGCACATTTTAAACGAATATTGTGGTGAACATTTTGTTCTGGAATGTATAAAAAATTCACATATTTTTGTTCATTTAAACAATCAATTCACTTTTATCAATACGAAGCATTTTTCAGTTAGGATTATTTTTGTTTTCACATTTATTTTTTTTAAATATTGATTAATGATTGTTTTGTGCAAATTGATTTTTCCACTAGTAAATACTGTAGTTTATGTTGTTCATCCATTCATACATTCTCATTCCGTCAATTTTATTATTCTAAAATCATTATTATTAATAAATTTATATTTTGAAATTTTAGTTTTTTATATCATTAAAAAAATTGTTCGTTAATTCTTTTTTCATTCGAATCAATTTTTCATCGTTTGCGCTGTTCTCTTACCTGTAAATTTTTAGCTCAGTATTTTAGTTCTTGATATTATTAAAAAATTGGTTAATGTTCTTTTTTTCCACTTTAATTAACTATTCAACAGGCTCACCCGATGTTCACGAGCTGTGTTTAAATTATTCCATCAGAAAGGCTATTCTGCGTCGTTTTCAATATGTACTAAGAGGATCAAAGTAATGTAGCTAGTGATGTTGATACGGTTGCGCGCAGACTGCCGTGTGCCGCATAGTATCCATACACCGAAGCCCGATGCCCCGAGTTCACCCCCGGCTACGATGCGCTAGCGGGTGACTCGAGGCTTTCACATTCTATTCCTCATCATCACTGTATTCACCCAACAAACTCGTTGCATGTCCTGCGTCCGGGCAGGGCAAAACTCCGTGCTGTTTACTAACAAGCCAACTTATAATTAAAGTTGATTAACATTTTTTTGTCAGTACACAATGATTTTTCAATTAGCACGTATTTTCATTCGTCACAACTTTCTGATGGTGAAAGAGTCTGTAGATTGTGTGGTATTCAATATTTGCGGGATCCCTAATTCGACCTAACTTGACCTAAATCGAGTTAGGTCCAGTTGCACCAGCTTTAATTAAAGTAGTATAAACAAAATACGATAAATCTTACACGGAAAGAATATGACAGTAAACTAGCGAACGGGCGCTTCGCGCCCGACGGTAAATTCATTGATGCTGTTTTATTTTATTTTATTTCAATTTCTGTCTTCACAATTAGATTAATTCAATTTTATCCATTCTTATTCGTATTATGTATACATTTTTTCATTAATTCACAAGTTACAACATTGAATGAAGAGGAATTATGTTGAAAATCAATAAAAAGTGTTTTTTTGTGATCAGAATAAACACACAAAATAAAAGTCATTCGAAATGTCATTCGGGTAATAGAAAAATCTCTCCATGTATTTTTGAAAATTGTTAAAATGTCTTTTTCCATATTGTGAAAAGGAAATGAAAAAAGAATCAGAAAGAGATAATCGGCTAGAAAATGGATTGTTTTTTCTTTTATGTCGGCGGGAACTTTGAATTACTTTTTTTCTTCAAGCATTAGAGGAATGTAAATATTTCAGGGAGAAACAATTCGAAAAATTCAAAAAAAGTAGGCGAGAAGAACTATAAAAATTCATTTTTTAATGTCTCCTGAAATTTATAGACTTAATTTTTTTCGAATAATGAAAGAATACCCATAAATTTGATTTCTATTCTTGTCTGTTGATGAAATGAATGGAATTACATAAATGGCAATGAATTGTAAAAGTCAACACAGTAACTTCTGCAATTTCCTGGAATAAAATGTAGGAAGCGCGAGAGTATAACTTAAAGTTTTAAATCATAAGAAAAAAATTACAATTAGCATAGTAAAAATTCACACGACATGAGTATTTAATTACTCGTCGTTTAATAGTAAAAGTTGATGAAAAAATGACGTGTTTGTAATACTTTTGAAAATCATTTTTTCGTCCATCCATTTTTTACTGTTTTGTCCGATAAAAATTACTGCGTTGAATCGTAAAAAATAAATTTCACGTCGCAAACGTTCGGTTAAAACACATAAAATTTTCAAGTTTTTCCGGTACGGTCCTCGATCACTACGTTCACATGGTAATTTTTTATTTTCGGTCCTCTCCGTGCAGGGTAAATTCATTTTCGGGGCAAATGATATCGTAGGGGTCATAATTTTGGAATATTTAACCCGAAGAGTAATTTTGTTATTTATCCTATCTCATTGGAATTACCACCGATCTGATTATTTATCCCATAATTTCATTTCAACTAACACCGATCTAACCCTGGAATTAGTTCTTTTTCCCCCTAGAATCAATTTTAGATACTCTCCATGATAAAATAACCCATCAAACTTACAAATTTACATGTTTTTCTCAACTGACGATTCAGTTAACTGAGGCCCGGTTGCACCATCGTCTGTTAACTAAACCGCCAGATAACGGTCTGTTAGTTTATAAGGATTACATATGGATAAATTTATCCTGGGGTAGAAATAGNAAAAATTTGCCAGTCAGTGTCATAATTTTTCTCGTATTTCTCGTAAAAATTCACTGTCGCTTCGATTTTACCGTGCTGCACAAGAATTTTTCCCCACATTTATCCGAAAAATGACTCGTGCAACAGTACTTTTTCCTACTCTTTGCGGTACATTTGGCCTGGAAAGACCATCTGAACCAACTTTACTGTGCGGGCACGGTAATTTTTCTCGTACATTTCTCTCCGTGTAATAGGGCTCGGTGCAACCGGGCCTGAAGCGATTAACTGCAACTGGGCCTTAATAACAATACTAAGGTCCGGTTGCACCGAGCCCCAGGATAAATTTTTACCCCAGGATAAATTTATCAGTGTGTAATCTTTATGGACTACCAGACCGTTATCTGGCGGTTTAGTTAACAGATGATGGTGCAACCGGGCCTAAGTGACAGATTGAATAAAGAATTAAAATGATATTTTTATTTTTTTTTTTTCATGGGGGAATTGCATCCGCTCCTCTCTCGTGGCCATACTGGCGATTAGTTATGATTACTTATGATTAGTGTGGCTACTAATCATAACACTACGATCGATAAAAATTACGTGTTCCTTAGCCTCAAGGTAAACTGCTTCGTTCTCTTATCTCATATTCAGTGTTCGTGTTCACGACCCTCCCATGACCCCGATATGCCCTTCATGTGGTTGAATTATATAGCTTCTTTGTGGAGAATTAATTCAGGGAGACTAAGAGTTCAAAAATAAATCAAGAGTTGACACAGAGAGAAAAAAAAGTTTTTGTTCTCAGGTATATGTCGATAATTTTCAAGGACCGATTCTGAAATCTATCCATGATTTTCAGAAATTCTCTTATATTCTTAGTCTTGAGGAATTTTCAACAAAAAATAGAATTGCCCCAAATTTTAATGATTCAATCAATGAAATTCAAGGACGAAATAGCTGAGATTTAGGATACATTGTTAAAACTTTTTGATTGAATTTTCCGGAACACTTCTGGCAAATTTTTATCACATTATGTGATCCCATTGAAATGCCAAGGAATTTCGTCATTGAAAATTCGGAATTTTATGGAAAAATCAATGTAAATTTCATGAATATTTGTAGAAATCAGGACAATTCAGATTCATATGCTCTTGAATTTCCAATAAATGAAAAAATCAGCTCAATTTAGTGCTGAATATTCATCTTTGATATAAAATTAAAGTCAGTCTTGATTATCATCTTCCTACTCTTCAAAAATTTGGAATTTCACTGAATTCCTAGTGAAATCTGAAATTTTATGATTTTGTTTTCTCTAAATCGAAGTCAATGTCACTCACGTGAATGGCACATTACAGCACTAGGGCACAAATTTAGTTTTCGATGAATGTGAAATTTTCCCTGCACTGAGAAAAAAATTTCCTAATATCTGAAACATATTTTCTTGAGACAAGTAAATTTTCTTCAATTGCTTCATTTTCTCAGGCATCTCAACTCACATGACCCGAGAAAGGCCTCATGCTTTAAAATATTCTTGTACTCAAGTATGATTTTGGCGCAAATGAACTTACTTAAATCGCGTAGAAGAATCGTCAATCTTCTAGTTTTTATTGTTTTCATAATTTTTTCGTTATGCACTTCCAATATAGCAATATGTAAAATATTCATGACGTAACGCGGAACGATAGTGATGAATGAAAATTTATTCGAGTTCCGTGAAGTGCACACATTCTGAGATTTAAGCCATTGAAAATAATTTCCTTCTCTCAAGAAAATATGTTTCAGGTATTAGAAATTTTTTTCTCAGTGTGTATTCACGTTCGAGGAAAGCGAAATTTATGTCTGAGTGGCCTATAATATTTTATGTCACTCCGTGCAATAAGTCGAGTTTATGGCGGAGTGCACCGTGCGATAAACTCGTCTTATTGCACGGGGTGATATAAAATGACTACACGGAGACAAAAATTTCCTAACATGTAGACCATATTGATTTGAGCGAAGTAAATTATTTTCAATATTTTAAAGTGATTAGGCGATTGAAGAAAAATTACATGTCTCAAGTAAGTATTTTTCAGATATTAGAATTTTTTTTTTACGTTTAGTCAACTATCCATGAAACCTCAGTCTTTCTCGAACAGTGGAAGTAATTGGAGTTCACGGAGAGAAATATTCAGTAAAAATTACGGAACAATTCACGTACTCCGTAATGGGGAATCGTTTTCCGGCAATTTTTGTCGGAATGGAAGAGAAGAAATCTGAAACGTTCAGTGAATTTTCAGGTTCATCACCGAACAAAGTACGAAATTGTCAAGTAATTTTTCCCGAAGAAGTAAAATCTTACAAAAACTTCCCGAATTATTATGCCCCCAAAACCAACAATTCTTGAACGTTAAACAATTTTTACGAAGCTGGTGGGTTATTTCTACGTTCCGTTCCATAAAATTTTTCAATCATTGGGAATAAATTACGGAACGACTTGTTGTCCCCATAGCAATGAGTCATCAGACGGGCGGTTAATTTTTACGGAACAAATCGTAAAATTTACGTGACGATTCAACAATTCAGTATAGCGAAGTAGTAAAACGGTTCAAGTCAACTTATCTCTCAGTTGAGTTTTTGAGAAATATTTCCGAATCTAAGGAAGATAGCGGAATTTTCGTGATTACATTTGTTGTAGCACTCAATCGGCTCTATAAAAAAAGTTATAACAACAATTTTGCTGTCTCCCTTAGATTCCGAGATATTCATTGAAAACTGGTCAATAGTGAAAATTGACTTGTACCGTTTTACCACTTCGCTACTGAATTTCAGTTCGTGCTCACACTTTTTATTGAATTTTACTTCGCTCACGAATTACGTTTCAAAACGTGATTTTTACGTTTTTTTCTGGTAATTTTTATTGAATTTTGCTCTCCGTGTTTAGTGGCAAAATCGCTTGATTCCAGGATTTCTCACTCATAAAATTCTGGAACGCAATAGATTTCGAAAAATGAGATCTTTTCTCTCTCTTTGGGTTTATGAACAAAATTATCCGATTGGTAAAATAATCGAGTCCTTATTTTTTAATCATTTTTTTCATTATTTTCAATAATAAAATTAACTAGAGAGATTAATTGGAAACCATTATCATTATCACCAGACATCATAATGGTGTTAAGCGTAAGTTATGTTTAGCAAAAACATTTAATTTAATTTAGTATAATTTTATCTCTATGTTTATGTCTGTTTATTTCATCTTTGTTTAATTAAGGATTAAGGATATGTCCCTCATCTGATCTCCATAAACCCGCATAGTCCTCATACGACTACCGTATGATCATTATCAGTTCCCTGTCTTTTATTTACTGAACTTGAAGTTCCAATAGTTATCAATATGATCAGGCTTGGCAGAAACATGTTGTGTTAAGTGGGACACTAATCTATTTATGTCATCATGAGATGACTGGGGGAAAAATCGTCTATGAAACAACAAGATTCTTGATGAAGGGAAAATTCGTCGCAGTACTATTGTCACCCCTGGATTTTTCCTTTAAACATTCAAGTAACCTCTAAACAATCCTGAAATTTGCCTCGGTCCCCTTAATTCTCTCAATTTTTGATTTTATCTTAGATCTTGAGGATACAACAATTTAATTTTTACTTAATTAATCCTCAGCTCTCGAACAATTCCATGAATAAATTTGAATGACAATCATGTCTCTTGATGTTCTCGGTGAGATAACCGGTTGCCAGACAGGAGACGAGATAAGAGAGAACGAAGAATCCCACAGAGCATGTCCGACCATGCACAGACAGTAACTACTTGAGTGGCATTCATCCCGGGACAGCGTACGCTGCACGCGAAGGAGCCATACGTCTTCCCTTTTTCTCCTCCAATAACATACTGCAGCAAACAATATTATCTTTCTGAATTTCTGAAGAGAGGGAAGAGAATTATTAAAGTTCTTCAGTAGTAATACCCCAAGAGCTTCAAAATTATCGGGTATTTCCCGATAGCTTCGTGGCAAACAAATGAGGGTGTCAAGTTTTGCAGTTTAAAAAATCCCGAAGGCTTGCACTGATAGAACGGATTAGTTATTGTTAACGAATGGATTTTGGTTGGAGGTTAGGGTCTATTCGGTGTCACCAAATGTTCATTCGTTAATAGTTAACGAATGGATATTTGAGGAGCCTTGTTTGACTTGACTTTCGTCATTCAAGTGAACCATTCGTTAACTATTGACGAATATTCATTTGGTCATATTCAACTCCACCATTCGTTAATAGTTAACGGATCTCGTTTGGAATAAATGAATCATTCTATCAGTGTGCGCGAGATATTTTTCTGCAAAACTTGGCTCGATGGTTTGTTTGCAGGGGAGCTTGAGAAAATATCCGACTAATTTTGAATCTCGAAGAGTATTTGTCGGATTATTTTTCCCAATCGGATTTTGGCCAAGCAGAGTGCAGTGGACAACATCAGGAGGTGAATTGGGGAAGATTAGAACAAATTATATTAATAGAATAACCCGACTTCCATAGACCGTCAATTTGTCAAATATAAGATTCTGTCTGAAATGAGCCGAAAAAATGAAGAGCTAATGCGAAATATTCAGTAGTAATATCCCGAGCGCGCAGCGCCAGGGATTTTTGTGCAAAACTTATCCCGACCGTTGATAGGCAGGAAGACATGAGGGAAATGTCCGATTAATTTTGGAGGTCGAGCGGTATTCGACGGATTATTTTTGGTAATCGGATTCTTCCCAAACCGACTCATTTTGACTTTCTTCGTGACTTTCTTTCACTCCACAGGATAATATCTGACAGTTATTTGGTTAGAGAAACAATTGCAGAGCTAGAGGGAAATTATCAAAAGCTATAGAGAAATTATCAAAAGCTAGGGGGAAATAACCGTCGGAAATTTCGTAGAAATTTCCGAAATAAAACTTTTTGACAGCCTCAAATACTGTGCTCTGATTGGCTGAAACCCGAGTGAGAAAAATAATCAGGTAAAAAAAAGAAGTTACTGCAAAATATTCAAAAGCTGGGAGGAAATATCCAAAATAAAACTGTCGGGTAGCCTCAAATACTGCGCTCTGGTTGGTCGAAATCCGATTGGGAAAAATAATCAGAAATATTAACTTTCCGACTGAAAGGGAATAAGTTATTGTAATGACACCGAAGAAAATCAGTGCCAGGTCAGTGTCAGGTGGGGCGCGACCGACAGGGGTTAGGGGAATTGGGTGCGACCTATTATGGATCGAACCAATAACTTCCCGACCGATTCCCGTTTTTATGTTGATTAGAAACCGAGTGGGAAATTGCTTTTATGTTGTATATGAGGTATTCCATGCCAAGTGAGTCAACGGCTGACCCTTATCCGTTTGGAAATTGATCTCGATTGTTTCCACGATTGGCGGGCTAGAAAAACTATCTCTCTATTTTTTTCTGATTTTTTCGACAGCCCATTTCGGAGATACGATTTTATTATTATTGTTTTTCTTTTAATAACTCCAGTTCTATTCATACGATTTTGATTTACGAAACGTCAAAATTTTCGATTTTCTACCATCATAATTTTCCCCCCTAAATCGCTTTCAGTGTCACTGTCTTGAAAATTCAAGAATGTATTTACCGGTCCTTTTCTGGTTTTCTACTCATTTTCAGGGAAAAATGGAACTGAAATTTACAGGTCTTTTTGATTTTTCCACGAAACTTTGAATTTTCAATACTGAAATTCCTTGAAATTTCAGTGGTAATTAAATTTGATGAGAATTTCCAAAAAGTGTACCGGAAATATCAGACAAAAATTTTGAACAGTGTGCGATGGGGTTTTTCACTCGTGTGGTAAACCCCACCCCCCGGAAAAAAATTTTTTGTTCTCATTTCTAAGTCTCGGAGTTTGGGAAGTATGCAATACCAATTCCCAGCCAATCCCAGGAATCGTGAGTAGCAGAACAGAAAAATACTATTTCCTCTGTGATCATTGTTTGAATTGCACATGAAAATCATGACGAACGAAACTAATAAAAATCTATTGTTTCCGGATTTATTTCTCTAAAAATATCCGGAATGCAACTTCAAATTTATTATTCCGCAAATGGCGTGAAGGGGTTTGAAGAGCTTTGATTCCAATTTTTGAATACTTGAGGAAAGCGGCTGTGGCATTTGGGGAAAGAAGCCGACAGTTGCACCTGCTGTTAGCTAAAATAAAGTATTTTTTTCATATTTGAGCTCCCAAAAATACATGAGACGCAACTTTGAATTTATTGGTCGATAAATATCTTCGAACTGAAGGGATTTAGAGAGCTCTTATGTCAATTTTTCCGCATGAATGGGAGGAGGAAATTACTGAAGACTTGAAAGGGACGTCTTTGGGCTCGTCGTCAGCGTGCTGGCCCTATAAACTCAAGCGTCCCAGTAGCGCAGGTTCGAGTCCGGTGATGAAAGATTTTTTCATCGCCGGAAAACGAATCCAGTGCATGTGGAGTTAGTTATGTGGAGTTAGATATAAGTTAGCTTAGAGGCAAGTGCGGGTAGGGAATTAGGCTGGGGTACCGCGTAGGTACTGGGACGGGTAGGTAAAAGACCACAACGGTCATGCCATCTGGCACCACCCAATACTGAAGACTTGAGGGAAGTGTGGCACTTGAGGAGGGAAACCGAATCCGGTATCTGCTGATTTTATCGATAATCCTGAATGTCAAGGAATAATTATCATTCGTGACGATTCAAATGGAATATGACCATCAATACTGACTTGTAGAAGAAGTAGTAATGAATGGAATTGATTTCAAGGTATATGCCTAGAAAACACGTTTTTCGTAACATTGTCCCCATGTTTCTAATAGAGAATATTTATAATAGTCCCACACTGAGAGAAAAATATAATTCTTCTGACTATATTCCATCACCATCGAATTATAGTCAAAAAGTCCTTAACAATTTTTCATGGGTTACGGTAACTATGGCCGGAGAAGTAATTACTACAATGGAATGTAGTCATTGCAACTATTTTATAGTTCTCCTCAGGATAGATTTGTCGTGGTTACTTTTGAACTTGGGTTAGTTTAACTGCATTTTGATTTGCAAAAATTACGCTTGTGAAGTTGCTATAATGTTATGTGCCCCATACAAAAAAAATCGTATCATTCACCAAAATGCCTCAACTATTTTCTTATTGTAAATCAAACTTCAGATTTTTCTCTCAGTGCAAGCTATTGAAAAAATGCTAACTTGCTTTACTCCACAGTTTAGGGTATATTTACTAATGAATTGCGAGCTTCTAAAACGTGAAGCATAAGCCAAATGGGGGTTATGCATTCCCCCGAATTCGATTTTTCCATCTTATGGAAGAGTAGGGCAAAACGGACTCCTAGGGCAAAACGAACCACTGACAGAAAATTGGTAATTTTTGTTCTTTTTCTTTCCTTCAAATCAGGAACATTGAATGTGTTGATTAAAAGTGAGTTTCTTGGATCGTAACCGTCGCAGGGGTTTTATAGACAACAAGTGTCGTTCAACCGCAATTTGATCAGATTTGCTAATCACCTTAGACCACACATAACCTCGAATTTGCTCCATTCGGAAGAAAAACAAAAATTATCAATTTTCTGTCAGTGGTCCGTTTTGCCCTAGTTCTGTCAGCGGTCCGTATTGCTCTGTGGTCCGTTTTGCCCTAACAACCCCTAATAAATTCCGAAGATGGAGAATTTTTTGCAAAATTTTGTACTACATAGATTCAGCGATATTCAACTATGAAGAATGAAAATTTCTTGAAAGCATTTCTTATTTGACTAAAAAAATTACATTAAAGAAGAGAATTTATATAGCGTTCCACATCTTTGGGACGTCATAGGAAATGATTGGATGGGATTTGGATGAGATAGTAGGAGAACCGGAAAATTAGTTAACAAATAATTTTTTACTTGAATCAAACAGTTATTGTTGCCTGCATCGACAACATATGAAAATAGAAAAACTCAATAACTTATGAGAATGAAATAAATTCAGTTATTTAGAATTTTTTCTGGAAATCCATAGGGACCAACTTTTGGTTACGATTGTCTTGGACTATACTTTAATTCCTGAGAACGGGGTTAATACATGGTATCGACCAAATTCCCTTAAATTTTTTATTAACTGAAAATTTAAGAATATCTGATCTGAATTTTCCTGTTCTTGTGAATTGTTTCTTTCCGTTGACAATACTTCTTTGAAACTTCAATGGAACTGTCGCTTAGTAAAAATTTCAAAAAAGTGTACCAGAAGTTCAGCCAAAAATTTTTATCAGTGAATAATTTCCGCTTCAAAAAACCGTTCAACATGAATTTTCAGACATTTCCGCTCGCAGTGATTCCCGGGAGAAACAGCTCTACAGAGATTCACCGGAGACCTTTTTTTATAGCCTATGAAATCCTCCACAAAAAAGTCCCGTGACATTTCCCTCCAAACCTACTATTTACAGTGATATTCGTAGAATAATCTCTACGGAATCATCGCTTCACCACTTCGCTACGCATTTTTTTCATCTTCCCCATCCGGAAATCCATAAACCAAGAAACACCATATTTCTGTCGCTGTAAAAAAGGGAAGACGAGCCATTAGAAAATGAAAGTGATGACAAAGGGGAGCCAGGCTCATAACTTCCACTGCGAGTAGCTCCAGCAGTTTCATCTTCAGTCGTTTTTTTTTTCTCCCGTTGCCATTGACTCCACCTCCTCGCCACATCCGTAAATTCTAATCTTGTCACTGTATCAAGGTCCACTCACCGTGAATTCGTCCCTCGATGATTCCTACCTCCTATATGAGACGAGTTAACGGGTTGGTGGCAGTGAGAGAAGCCGAGAAATAAGAGGAACGAGACGGGAAAATGTAGTCCTCGTTATGCTACGATGAAATACGATATCGTCTCACTCAAGGGAGAAAATTTGCTATTGCGTTGGATAACGGTTTTATCTTTATGTGGGCGGCTGCATTCAAGAAAGAATATGCTATTTTATCATGAACCGACGTTTTCTCATGAAAACATGCGTTAAATTTATTTTATGTTACTAGGCCCGATAACCCGCGATTCTAACCTGACTTCAGTCGGCTAGATCGCAGTTTTCGGGCCCGTAACATAATAGTGGATTTCGTCGTAAGACTGAAACAGTATATTTCTGACCTATAGGTGTTTATGTTACCTCGCTATAGGGCGGAGTTGTGCCCATGTGCGAAATTAATTGGTAAGCACGTGGGTAAGGGTCGTTTCCGTACTGACCTTCACATTTCCTCGTCCGGACATTGACGTTGGCCCTTCCCCAAACTCGAGAAAGTGAAAATCACTACGGAAAAATATCGTTCACGAAGCCGAGGGCTGCCAATCACACGAGTTAAAAGACCCCGTCGCATGTGTATCCGAACAATATTTTTCATCACGCTGTGACGAAAAGTGAACTTTTCGGCACGCTCCGCGTGCCTAAAAGTCCAATTTCCACCACATTGCGATGAAAAATATTGTTCGTAACTCGTGAAAAAATGTTTTTTAGCTCGTGGGATTATATCACTCGCCTTCGGCTCGTGATATAAACCTCCCACTCGCCAAAAAACACTTTGGAGAAGTTTTTTTGTGAAAAGTTGGGAAACTACTTGTCCCAAGTACTTTTCATGTCCTAGGGTAAAGTACAATATTTGCTAAGCAAGTAGGAAAAGTACTAGGAGGAAGTACTTTTATTACTTCCTGTCAGTATTTTTCTTACTTCTCACAAGTACCTTTGATGCTTGGAGCAAGTAATTTTTCTACTTTTCGCGAGTACTTTTATGACTTGATTCCAGTACTTTTGGTTGGTTATTTTGTTGAGGAATTTCATATCATTAATTATCATTCTCATTATCATTATCATTCTCAGATGACAATTAACAAATTTCATCAAGGGGAGGTTACGATGAGTTTCNGACTATTTGGAAATTAAATTTGGAAAAATTAATTGGTAATTGTTATTCTACACATCTTTTGAAAAATTTTGAAAAAAAAATCTCTGTAGCTCGAGAATTTATTACATTGGACTACATTTCAATTTTCAAGCGTTTGAGGGGCAAATGAACAATAAACAATAATTTTATTTGCATTAATTCTTCGTTTTTCAGCGATCTCTAGTGTATGATAAATTTTACTGTAATATTCCGCGAAAATCCATTAGTACTGGATTTGAGTGCTATTACTACTTGTCTCGAGTATTTTTTCTACTTTTGAGAAGTACAGCTCGGTACTCAGTACACGTACTTTTAGTACTGATGATGAGTACAGTTGGTACTTGTCACCAGTACCAATTGTACTTGGAGCATAAAACTTGTATTCAGTCGATTTTCGACTTGAACCAAGTAAAAAAATTACCTTTTCTCCAGAAACCCCTCGGTACTGAATACAAGTAGTTTTCCTACTTATCAGAAGTAATCTTTTTTTAGAGTGTACGAAATATACTATTTTGTTAGTGATGTTACGTTCAGCGAGTGCCGAACTGTGCCATTTTTCGTTTACTAGTAAACGAAAAGTCTTTTCGTTTACAGGCTTCGACTTTTCGTTTACAAGCTTTGACTTTTTGTGTACTAGTAAACGAGAAGGCACTTTTCGACACGGCCTGAACGTAGCAGCAATGATAAAATAGTACATTTCGTTACGAGTGCGGAAAAGAGTTTTTTGGCTCGTGGGAGGTTTATAGCACGAGCCGAAGGCGAGTGATATAATCTCAGGAGCCAAAAAACACTTTTCCCACGAGTATCGAACGATATTTTTCATCACAATGTGTGGAAAAGGGACCTAAAAAGTTACTTTTCCGCACAGCGTGATGAAAATAAAAATTTAGCTCAAGCTATGAATAAGTGTGAATAAAGAAACTCATTCATTCTTTTTAAATCAAGTTTAATAAATCCAAATAAACTATTCCTCCCTTTATTTTATTCTACGTGGTTCATCCTTCCCTTCTTTAATTATTCCACATAAAATGCCACCACAATCTATCAATTTCCTTTTTTATTATTTCTATTCTAAAGCATGATGAAAAAGATCAATAATATTCCCAGCACTCGAGGGTAGTCGATCAATCAAATTCACTGACTTGCCAAACGATGTAAGAGTGAGTGTAAAGGTCAGTCATATTTCATATCATTTTATATTGGTCCACACCGGCTGGGAATATGAGATTACAAGCGGAGTAAGAGTGATCGAACAATTTCAAGAAAAAGCACGGAAAAAAAATATCCCTAAATTGTGTGTATTCTATAGCAGAATCAAATATATGCAAAAACCTGATTCAAGAATATTATTCTTGATTCGAGTATAAAATATTCCTGATTCAAGTATATTTTAAAGCCGAATGGGGGATGGGTATTTCAAATTGAGGATGATTATTTCGTATCAGCCCGGGTTGTACCAAGCACTCTCAAGTGTAATATAAGGGTCAGACACTAAGTGTGAGACCGACGGCGGTGGCTGTGTGGTTAGAGTGTGGGATTGGCATGGGGAAGACCCGGGTTCGATTCGCGGCTGGGGGGGGGGAAGTTTGTGACACTCTAAATCTCACAGTTCCATTGTCGAGCGGGAGTCTCGCAAGAGACGACTGTACCTGGGCAGGTTTTTCCCTCAAATGAGGTTTTCCCTTGTCCTTCGGCGAATGCGGTACAGGGGTTTGGGGGAGGAGGTGAGAAGGGAGCAAATCGTAAAGGCCCGAAAGAGTATACGAGAAGAAAAAATTTAACTAGCTTTAGCACTAAGTGTGAGAATATAAAGGTCAAAAAGTGGAAGCTAAAAAATGAGGGTCGGAATATTAGAGTCAAGTTTCCAATATCCCATGACTCAAAATTATTATTAGAGTCAAAAACGGAGGGCCTGAATGTAAAGCTGAAGGAATGTGCACTGAGAGAAAAATCTGAAGTTCGATTTACAATAAGAAAATAGTTGAGGCATTTTGGTGAACAATACGATTTTTTTTGTATGCGGCACATAACATTATAGTAACTTCACAAGCGTAATTTTTGCAAATCAAAATGCAGTTAAACTGACCAAAGTTCAAAAGTAACCATGACAAATTTATCGTGAGGAGAACTATAAAATAGTTGGAATGACTACATTCCATTGTAGTAATTCCGTCTCTGGCCATAGTTACCGTAACCCATGAAAAATTGTGGAGGACTTTTTGACTATAATTCGATGGTTATGGAATATAGTCAGAAGAATTCAGTAGCGAAGCGGTAAACCGGGTTACGTTGATTTTGACTATTGGCCAGTTTTTGACGAATATCTCGGAATCTAAAAGAGATAGAAAAATTTTTGTCATGACCTTTTTATAGCTCTTAATTGGTTCTACAAAAAAGGTCATGAGAAAAATTTTGCTATCTCTCTTAGGTTCTGAGATATTCATCAAAAACTGATCAAAAGTCAAAATCGACTCAACTCGGTTTACCGCTTCACTACTGAATTATATTTTCCTCTCAGTGTGGATCAGAATATTAACCTTTGCGCCGAACCCCTCCAAAAACGCACGTTTACCGTACCCCGCGTACCCTGTCAGGCTGCTACTCCGTCTGTATCGCATTTCCCCTTTGTTTGACCGAATGAAGCAATACCTGTTGTAACTAGAGGTTTAAATGAGGGCTCAAAAGGGGAGGGTTGAACAGAAGAAACAAAACGTATAAGTGCATTTAATTTCATTTTTTTTCTTCGCGTATAAATATTTGTTAGGAATATTTTTTCATATAAATCCCACTTGTTAATCCGCGATTATCGATCTAACAAAGATATAGCATTCGTTATGAATAATTGGTACTAATTATGATTTTGTATCAATTCCCTCAGGGCATAAATTATACGAAATATTGGTGGTTTCATGCATTCATCGGTGCGAAAAAAATTAAAACCGTTTTGTATCGATTCGAAAAATCGAAATGGGAAGCTACTGAAAGTTTGAAATTTTTTTTTTACATATTACAGACTGTGAAAGTTTTGATAGCAGTCCCACAGACAGACAGTTCGGTGTAAAGATTAAGATAAAAAAATTGAGGTCAGAATATGAAAGTAAAGAAGTGTCAGGCAATGAGGGTCTAAATATATCCTTACACAGAGATCTCTGATGCTTTATTCGTTCCATTCTTTATTATTTTATCTACTAGCCGACATTAATCGTAGCCTTTCCCTAAAATCGTGGCGCCCCGGTTGATCCCTTGGAATCCTAGGATTGATGATAAGACCAGCCGAAGCAAGAGTCTATTCCCCCCATCCGCCCCTTCGGAAGTGCCGCAGCTACTTCCCCCAAATCTCCGAATGATCCTTTCATCGAAAAACTAAGGGTAAGAGTTGCCGCCAGAAAAAGTATGTGACACGCCACGAAATATAATTTTTCTCACGTTGCAGCAGGATTCTGCAATTGGAAAATTCATCTCTATTAGAAATACACTGCAATATCGAGATTTCCCTAGGGATCCTGGTACTAATACCAGACGGGAGTACCTGTCATTGTCGTTGGCTGTATTATCCTCTGTCATCTGTGCTAGGGAATCCCGATTGATGTGACGTGGGTAGAGAACAATAATTCATGGGGCTGACAGTGCATCCTTGAGGATACTCTTGAGCTCCATGAGATCCTTTCTCAAACCCTCAGTGTCACTCTTCTCCACTTCCGCCTCCTTCTTCCGGAAATAACGCATCACCAAGTGTCCCATCACTTCGCCAAACTTTTCGTCATCATCTTCGCTCAAGTTTTCCTGAAAGCAATGCGGAATTAGTGAGACAATTGATGGGAGTTAATGGCAGAACGAAGATTACGAGAAGAAAATTCTTCAGTTTCGAATATTTAACACAGTGTAAAAAAAGTTTTGATTTTCACGGGCATGTCACTGATTTTCAGGAATGTATCACCAATTATTGGTGACACTGGACACTGACTAGAGTGAGTCTGATCATCAGTAATTTCTATCACTGAAATTTGATGATAGATTCCGCAAAATTGGAGATGGGTCCGAGGGGATATTCACAGGCGTAATCGTGTTGTCACTCGCTTATTTAATCAATTGCAGGGATGGCCACACTGATAGAACGGATTAGTTATTGTTAACGAATGGATTTTGGTTGGAGGTTAGGGTCTATTCGGTCCCACCAAATGTTCATTCGTTAAGGGTGCCAAATGAATTTGAAAAAAGATTTTTTTTTAATTTTTTCTTTCCCTCCATCATTGGAGAAATATGTATTCATCCATCCGACGAAATTTCAAACCCGCAACCGGAACTAGACATCGAGAAAATAAATGCGGAAAATCCTCTATTTCGCGTGACGAACCTCGAGAAAGCATGGCATCAAATGGGTATGGCGGGTTGAAATATCTCTCTTATTCACCCCGATACCCCATTGTTTTTTGTCGCCATCACATTGAACACATCATTCCCCATATCTTCAAATTTTTTAAAATTTTTCTTGAGTTCCTAGCGGGTTGAAACGTTCAATTTAATCAAAACTCCATAAGAGGCCGTGTATAAGACTGATTTTGTTTATTTAATTTCTCGATATCCATAAGTTCTAAAATTTTAAAATTGTCACTGATGTTCACCATCTGTCTAATACTATTAATTTAAAAAATTATAACTTTGTTGGTGAATGTCAAATTTCAAGGTCATCGCTAAATTCACTTGGCACCCTTAAATCTTCTGAGTCGATTCCGTAATCGGTGAAGCGAATTGTGAGTTCCGTAATTTTTTCTGAACATTTCTCTCCGTGTGAAATATTATCACTCTGATGTTTTTTTGTAGAATATAACAATGATGATAACAGTTACTCAAAACGATACTAATTGATCATCACATAGACAACGGTAATCAGTGTAATGATTACATTTTGTCATCGCGGTGTCATCCAATTTCCCTGTGAATAGCCCCTCGGATGGGTTCCTGGAAATTAGTGACATTACTCTAAAAATTAGGGGCGATGTCCCTGAAAATTATGAGACATCTATAGACATTTAGGGAACAATCAGGGGAAATTGTAACTGTATGTCTACAGTTTACGATTAAATTCTCTCTCAAAAGAATATTTAACACGAATAAACTAGACGGAACGAGGCAGATCATTAATCCTTAATTAATTCCTTCATCGAGATGATTTCAGACTAACGATGAAGCAGCAGTGCTTGAGATCCCATTTCGCCTTCTTCGTCTCAGTCGGTTTAATTAACAGCTTTATATACTCAGCGAGCCAACGGAGGTCACTCCCAGTAGGGAGGAAATTGAAAGGCGGCGGCAGGGCGTTCTGTGCCATTATATCAATGTAGACCTGAACATAGAGAGGTAAATAAAGACAGGTAAATAGAGAGATTGGATTTTCGGGGTAAATGGTGAGAATCAAGAAACCTCGGTTCTGCCAAAGGTCCATTCCACGTCTACGTTGTCGGTGAAGGCTGTGAATGTGTTTGACATGCAGGCTATCAACATGTTCAGGACTACTATCACTGTCATGAACTCAAAACCTGATGAAAGGAGAAAGTTGGCTCGTGAATTTTGTTCAATTGGTGCATGCAACGAAACAAAATGTTTTTCAGGTATGAAAGAATTCAATGGAGCACGGACGAAAAAATTTAATAGAAAAACCTATCGAATTCGTAAGGAAACTCTATGGAATTTCTATTGAACTGTTCTGTTAGTTTTTGGCCGATTCTTTTGAAATGTTCAATAGAAAATATTCAGTAGAAAAAGTCAATAGAATTCGATATTTCTATATAACTTATTCTATTGAGATATTTTCTGTAGAATTTCCTCGGCTCAAATTTTCCAAGTTTTTTCGTTTGTTTTTATTGATGAGAAGAAAAGAAAAGTAGAATAAAAATAACTTAGAAAATTTGAGTCGAGCAAATTCTGTAGAAAATATATGAAGAGAATAAGTTATATAGAAAAATCGAATTCTGTTGACTTTTTCTATTGAATGTTGTCTATTCAACATGTCAATAGAATCAGCCAAAAACTAATAGAAAGTTTAGTAGAAATTCAATAGAATTTTCTAACGAATTCGATATAGGTTTTTCTATTAAATTTCTTCGTGCGTGAGAAACAAGGCGCTCTCTCTACACTGGGAGAAAAATCTGAAGTTCGATTTACGATAAGAAAATAGTTGAGGCATTTTGGTGAACGATACGATTTTTTTTTGTATGCGGTACATAACATTATAGTAACTTGACAAGCGTAATTTTTGCAGATCAAAATGCAGTTCAACTAACCAAAGTTCAAAAGTAACCACGACAAATCTATCGTGAGGAGAACTATAAAATAGTTGCAATGACTACATTCCACTGTAGTAATTACTTCTCCGGCCATAGTTACCGTAACCCATGAAAAATTGTTGAGGACTTATTGACTATAATTCGATGGTGATGGAATATAGTAAGAAGAATTATATTTTTCTCTCGGTGTAGGAGATTCCCGTAAAATTTTATTGAAATTCTATGAAAAATGTATTTTTGTGCTTTTCCATAAATATTTTCCATCGAGAAAAGTCAGTAGATGTTAATTGTTTTCCACAATTTAATCTGTTGCAGTTTTTTATTTTTTTTAAAGCATTTTTGGACATGACTTTACCAATTGTTTTCTCTCGTATTTTTGATAGGAAATAAAAAGAAAAAACGAAAAAGAGTGAATAAAACCTAGCATTTTCAGTAAGAATAATTCTATTGATGTTCTATTCGAATTCCGTTCAACAACTATGAAAAATTTTATTCATTCTTTGGACCGAATTTTATTGAAAATTATGCAACGGTGTCGTATCAAATAATTTCAAGAGACATTTCATAAAAAAGTCAACAAAGTTTCTTTTTATAGTTTATTATCATATTTTTTTTCTATCGGAAATCTTGAGCATGAATTTCTCAAGCTTCTTTTCTGACATTTTCTAATGACAAATTGATATCGAAGAATTTCGATCTCGGCGGAATAATTCGCACAGAAACATCTAAATCTCTCTATTTTTTCATCACTTGTGCGTAAAGCGAGATTACACGCACGCTTCGCGTCCGCAAAATCCCACTTTCCACACATTATGATGAGAAATAGGATTCGATAATCGTGGGAAAAGTGTTCTTTGACTGTTGGGAGGGCAGTAGTCCCCTTCCACGGATCAAAAAACACTCATGTGCACTCGTATCGAAATATACTATTCTCTAAACCTCTTCATTAATAGTATATTTCGATACGATTGCGGAAAAGTGCTTTAGGGCTCGTGGGAGATTTATAGCACGAGCCGCAGGCGAATGATATAATCCGACAAGTCTAAAAACACTTTTCCCGCGAGTATCGACCCCTATTTTTCATCACAATGTGTGGGAAGTGGGGTTTTGCGCACGCGGAGCGTGCGTAAAATGTCACTTTACACACAGCGTGATGAAAAATTTATTTGATAATTTATTTATTTGTTTGTTTCCTTTATTTGAAAGAAAACAGTTATGTCCTGTGTTCAACAAGTTTAACTACATTGCAACTGGATTATTAGTTACCGGCGAAGGCGAAGTACCCAATGCCCTCAGTGAATGAATGTTTATTTATAATGGTTTCAGACTCCGTCTCCCCAGGTAGATTCTCGATTATGACGTCAGCGCTCTCGATAGCACTCATGCAAAAAACTGCCCAGAAGAGTGTCCTCAAGCTTGACCTGAAATCCACGAACGAGGCCACTTGTTGGGTTTTTATTTTAGACTCATCATCGATCTGCACCATTCCATCGTAGTATTGATACAATTTTGCAAGACCTGAGAGGAGAATCAATAGACAAATGATGATGTGATTCAAGGCGCAACAAGTGGAAATTTGTTTTTTCCTTCTGTTGAATGTATTTTGTGCTAATAAATTAACAATTGACTTGTAAATCAACTTGTTTTTCTGTTTTAGAAACATTGTGATTATGAAAACAATTGATTTGATTGAATTTTGTTAGATTTCTCTGTTATAAAAAATATTTATTCAGCATTGCAAACACGCGAACAATTTTCATTTTTTTTCTGCTGTTAGACAGAGTTATTTCTCAATACGCACGGGCTACAGGCACCAGTGCGTAGTTATATGAGACTCAAAGTTTGAAATTGCCTTGGCAATTGGATTCAGTATATTTTTTCATATCGCCCTCTATTTTTATTTTTGGAGTTTTTCACTAGGCGCATGATCCACTTGAAAATAAATCCCATGAGAATTTGTGTCCTTTCTAAAAAAAAAGCATGAGCAATATCTCGAAACAAAAATGAGAACCCGAATACAGCGGATGTTCCGAACGAATTGGAAAAAGTTAAAGAGGAAAGGCAGTTTTGATGGATACAGTCCTGCTGCGTCGCATTTTTTTGATTACCATTCGATGAAACATGAATGGCTCCCAATTGAGTGTTAATTTTTAATTTGGTGCTGGAAACACGAGATGACAATATTTTAAGCACGTAATTATATTAATGAGATGAGCAACAGATTGATTGAATTACCGTGTGAACTAACTAACAATTGATAACAGTGTGGGCAAGCACTTTTACCAGAGTATCAACAAACATTGAATTCCAGAAATTCACACTCCAAAGTGTGTTTTAGACGGAATTGATCTATACTTATGAATAAAATCTTATTCAGTGAGCATAGAGGAATTAGAACATGAGCAAATAATTTATTATCATATAAAGTTTAGCAGCTGACAAATTGGGAGGTATGATTCTCACCGGTCGTATTGCTTTTTGCAATGAGAATTATTATAAACAATTGATTGAAAAAAGGAGTATCGAATCTGACAGGAAAAAGTGAATAATAAAAGCCTGATATAATACAAAATTGTTTATTTCATTTCATAAAACTACGGTAACTAATTTTTCTTAAATATCAGGAATGTTGGTTTCATGTATTCCCCCATCAATCTAAAAAATCAAAGAATTTTCATTCTTTCAACATGAAAAAATTCATTTTTCCGAAAACGGAAGTGGACTTATCTCCCAGTTGAGTTTTCGAAGAATATTTCCGAATCTAAGAGAGATAGCAAAATTTTCATAATTATATTGTTTGGTGAGGAGCTAGGTTTAGGGTGGTTGTGGGTGTGTGATCAGAGGTGAGGCCGGAAAATGAATTCTAACACTGTTTCATAAAATCACAGTTTTATTGTGGGATCGAACCACGTCCTAAAATACTATATACACTTTATACACTTGTCACTCAATTTAGTTCGTTGAGATTCTCAAATGAATATATTGTCTAAATTGATAATTTACTGTTGAGTCACTATTAAATGTCGTTGATAATTGTCTATCGATAATTGCAGTAACGATTAAATCTAACTCAAATTGTGAGGAACTGTACACGTTGAGAGACGCGTCGAGATGCGCCTTCCGTTGATTCTACTCAAATGTTTCGATAATTCACTGCTGATGTACTTAATTCGTTGAGAAACTATAATACTTGTTAATTCACTAAATCTACGTTGATTTGACTCTAATGTTGATATTCTATATCATTTCTACTGAGTAGATGAACTGAACTAATAACTGATTTGATAATCTATTACATGGCTGTTGAACTGCCGAGCGATTACTCTGACGGACCTTTTCGTACTACTACCTTTCCGGGTGATTCGCTGACTCTTGACTGTTGACCCGAAGGGTCCCGATTGATTTCGAAGATTACCGACTTAATTCCCCGCTGAACTTATAGAATGATGACTATGTTTCAAACATATATTTATTGTAGCTCTCAATCGGCTCTACAAAAAAGGTTTTAACAAAAATTTTGCTATCTTACTTAGTTTCCGAGATATTCATTGAAAACTGGCCAATAGTCAAGATTGTCTTGTACCGTTTTACCACGTCGCTACTGAATTAGACTCATATGAGATGGAATTTTTTCACTGACTTGATTTACCTGCGGCAAAGGCCGTAATAATTATGAGAAAAAGGAACAGGAATTTAGTGACATCCTTGATCATTTTTCCCAGTGACATCTGAAGGGGCCCGAGATTGTAATCGAGTTGACACACGAAGAGCAGTTTGAAAAATGCCATGATAGTTGCAATGCAGAAGAGACCCTCTGCAACTAGAGTTGGATCGAACATGTGCCAGTATTTTCTCTCAAGGTCCCTCTGGCCATTTCTCCGGACGTCAATAGCCGCTAGAGCCCAGAAGACGAACGTCAATATGAACAGAGCGAGCATTCCAACTTCATATCTATTCAAAATTCAATGAATAATCATTGGAGTATAATCTTTGGTGGAGCACGAGGGGCCTTACGGCAGAGAATTTTGTTAAAAAACCGTAAAAATCATGCAGTTTTGTCGTGCAATTTTCGAATCAACATTTTCATTTTTCTATCCAACTTATTCTGTTTCGATTTTTTCTGTAAGAATTCTTGGGTATTTCTGAATGTTTTTTCCTTGGAATTTTAATAAGATCAAAAAGGAATATCTCGGAAAAACTCAAGAGAAATAAAAATCTATTGACAATTGTCTATCAAGTATCTATCAAAAAATCATGTGAAATTTTTTTTTCTAGGGAAATTTTTCCTTTGAATTGCCCACTAAAAATTTTTATGACTCTAATATAAATTATTAAGTCATATTTTTTACAAATTATTAGAATTAATTATCATCACTTCTTGATTTACGTACAAATTCCAACGTTCTCCGAAATATCTTCGTGGCCCATGTGTCATGCAGAGTCGAATTGCCGCCCAAACATATGAAATAACATAAAAACAAATAATAACTTCATATCCTGGAAGTAAAAGAGACATTTTTAATTGGCGTTTAATTGAAGAATTGATGAAGACAGAACGTTTGAGGCACTTGCCACTGTTCGGTGGCCCTCGAAGCTGATTCTTCTTATCGACATTCGCCTCAAGGTACACGAAAACGAGAAAAATGAGGTAACTGGCCACCGAGGAGATGTATCGATTCACGGGTATTTGCCACTTTTTCGCTATTTTCGAGTTCGGTGCGATCAGAAGCCACATGGCTATGATTGGGAGGAGGGGAATCCTTTGAAGGACTGTGAAGACTTTTGCAGTACCTGATTTCGCCTTCCACTCGTACCAGTTGCCAATCCATCGAGTTTCTATTACCTGACGAAAATCGTGTATTTTGATTCAAGTGCGATGGGGTTTTCACGAGTGTGAGATTCGAGGCCCGAGGGAAAGCCGAGAGATAATGTGAACAGTAGAATGAACAACAGTATGTGACAGTCCACTGTACGACAATTTTTCCAACAGTGCAACTGTTTTGAAGTGGACTTGTTCCGAGGGGCTGGTCACTCCTCAATCGAGTGACTCAGTGATTTCCAGAATCAGATGATTTCCAATGATTTCCTGTTGATTTCTGTGATTTCTCGAATGATTTTTGTGATTTCTCAATCAGCATTAAAAATCATGATTTCTTTCTATTTTTTGTCGTTCTATTTCCATGATTTGTAGTAGATTCTAATGATTTCTTCCTTTCAATAAATCACTGGAGAAATCGTGATTTTGGGACCAGAGTGGTGCATCTGTCGATAATGGTAGTTTTCTACATGACGTTGCTCTTCATAGCGTCCCATTTCGGGATTGGGCGATTTCGAATGCACCAATACCATAACAAAAATTGTTATGAGTTATGTAATTGAGTTAATTGAGTTAAAACGGCAAAATCAATTTTGATTTTACACTTATCGATCGTTTCTAATGATTTCGTAAATCACCTGATTTATTTATGATTTCTATTGACTTCCGATGATTTCCAGAAATCTTTAGAAATCACTACCGAAAATTGAAATCACTTGATTTCCAGTGATTTCCATTGATTTCTGGCGATTTCTTCCTTGATTTCCAGTCGAGGGGTCCAGTGATTACCTAAGTGACCAGCCCCTTGAATTGTTCTCTCCCGTCTGCCCCTCCCTGCCCCCCAACCGTAATTTTCCAAATGTCTAGGTGAAAAGAAATTAAACTTACTTGTTGTACATTGGGATGAGCAACAAACAGCTTCTGCTCGCACTCAACGGCAAACAACAGTCTCGGAAAAATGAATTTCCTCGCTTGTACATTTCCCCCCCGCTGTTTAAGTACAATCTCAACCTCCTCCGCTTTCCTCGCACAGCCAATGAGCTCAGCAGCGAAGTAAGCGACTTCCTAATGTCAAAACACGCGCCACTTTACAAAAGAAGAATGTGGATTTCGATGTAACACACCTGGGACAGTTGCTTGTAAGATTTATAAAGCTCACGCTCAAACGAGGCGGCTTTGTCGAGGACAACTGACAGCTGGAAGGCCTTCAGAATTGGATCGGGCGAGGTATGACAGATGTAAGCTGGATTTGCCACAGCGCGGTAACGATACAACCGCTTATTGTCGAGTGTTAATGGATCTTCAATATCTCTCTCTGGTCTGGACAAACAAAATTAGAAACTCGTTAAGACCACGAGATATTCAAGAAATAACGAGTTTTTATTTTCATGGACATGTCACTGATTTTCAGGGATTCATGCCTAATTTTTAGGAATCAATCCACAATTATTGGGGATTTGCGAGTGTGGAATTCAACGAGTATGAAATTCTGGAATTCAGTAATTTTGTCGCTAATTTTTAGAGACATCACACGGAGAGAAATATTCAATAAAAATTACCAGAAAAAAGACGTAAAAATTACGTTTCGAAACGTAATCTGGGAGCGAAGTAAAATTCAATAAAAAGTGTCAATCGTCACGTAAATTCTACGATCTGTTCCGTAAAAATTACTCATCCGTCCGACGGCTAGCCATGAGTCACCGTGAGGGGGAGATTTTAACAACACGTTCCGTAATTTTTCCGGAACTTTTCGTAAAAATTCAACTCAACAAACAAATCGTAAAAATTAACTCAATTTAAGATTTTACAACTTCCAGAAAAATTACGTGACTTTTTCGTATTTTTTCGGTGACAGACCCGAAAATTTACTAAACGTTTCAGATTTATGCTCTTATATTCCTATAGAAATTCACTGAAAACGATTCTCGCTTGCGGATTACGTGAAATGTTCCGTAATTTTTCTCGAATATTTCTCTCCGTGCACTAAGTTTCCATGACATCGTCACGAATTTCCAGGGCAATCCAGCGCTTTTTCCAAAAAAATTGATTGAATTTGCATTGAAATTTGAGTGTAATTCTGTAAAAATGTCTAAAGAATTTGTTTATTGCCCCTGTTTCTATTGAAAATGATGTGACTTCGTCGACATTTCTCAATGGATAGTTCATCGAAAGAAGTCAATAGATGATGATTTTTCTACGGTAGTGTGTTGCTGGCCCAACTCAAAGCGGTTCAATTTTTTTCATGTTTAAATCGACATTTAGACGATGAATGTTAGAAATTTCTAGAATATTCTGAAATATTATTGAAGCATCACTAGAGTGACTTGATGATGAAAGGGCCTCATAGGTAAATTCTCAAATCAATCGAAATTTTTATAATTTTTTATAGTAATTTTACAGTAAAATTCCTATTTAGTTCCCACAAATATTTCCATTGGCGAGATGATTTTTACGTAATTTTACCGTGAAATTACGTAAAATTTATATAAACATTCCCTCACAGCAAAGAGTTGTATCAGTTTCGAGTTTCCAGAACGTTCCATGATTTTACCAAGCGATAGCTTCTGAATTAATGGCAAAATTCTTGAAGATTTCTAGAACATTCTAGAGTTTCCCAGACCATTCGTAAACTTTCCAGAGGGTTCTGTACCGTTCTGAACCTTTCCTGAACTTCCCAGAATCATGATTTTCTGGAGAAACGGGGAGATCTCAAATCATATAGAGTATGTAAGATAACACTCCTTCAAGTATCTTCCTATTTGAATCAACGACGTCGTTAACTCGTCTCTAACTAGATCGAAATTCGATTCAAGATGATGAAATCTACTTGAAATGACTACATTGTCAACTCGACTCAAAATTTGACACCCAGAAACGGAAAAAAAAATTCAATACCAATCTCAGGATACTGAGATCAACCAGAGACTCCGGATTGAATCCTTCTTTCTTTTTTCCGTTTCAAATTTGGATAACACCGACGTCGGTGGCCGAAGCGACTAGGTGCGAGCCTAGTGTGCGAAAGTTGTGAGTTCGATTCCCCGTGGAACCGAGTTTTTCAACCGGAGGCTCCGGCTAGCGGGAGGTCGCTAATATAGTGACCGCCTGTACCGGCATGGGTTTTCTGTGGTTTCCCATGCTACTCCTATGTTCTATAGGAGTGCAAATGCGGTGCAGTGTAGAATCCACAGTCGCATGCATAGGGTTGGATAGTGCCGATTAGCCAATCAAAGGGCAGAAAGGGCCGGAATATAAAAAAAAAAAAAATTGGATAACAGCTTTGTTACGAAATACTTGAAGACCATTTATTCGGCTCAAATATAGTCGATTTGATCCCTCCAGGGATCGGCAAAAATATTACTAAGTCATTTTAGAAAGAAGTTTAGCGTACATCAATCGAATCTATGAAAAAAAAGCCGGAGGAAAAAAACAGCTCCGGAAAAAAAAGCCGAATATGGATGGATTTTAACACGTGATCAGTGCGTCGGCTTTTTTTTCGGTGGCTTTTTTTTCCGCCTACCAATTAATCAAAGTTCACTGCTTTATGATTTAAATTTGAAAATAATTTTCAATTCTCAATTATAATGAAACAATTCTAAATATCTGAATTTGATTTGTGAATTAATCTAATAATCGTCTACCTTGCGAATTTGAAAAATTAAAAATATTGATTAATAATTAATTTGACAAAAATTAAAAAATTCTACAATACAGTGACCTGATATTATATGAAATAAAATAATTTTAATACTGTATTACGATTTTGGTTCTCTCTGATCCAAAAAAACATTTTTCCAAAAGCCATTCCCGAAGAGGAATCGTCACCCATCTATAATTCCCTCCTCCAGCCCCACAAACCCCGAATAATGAGTCCCTCAAAATTTTACTTGCAAATTTCATCGCAGCAGCAGCTGGGTGGATGTGGTTCCTCGATGACATGTCCCCTGGCCGCCAGCATCTTGATCATCTCAAAATGTCCACAACTGGCAGCCACATCCATCGGCGTAGTAGCATCCGGAAACTCGGAGCTATCAATTGGCCCAGTGAACTGCGACCCCGGCACCTGACTCTCCATCTTATCCAGAATCATCATAGCAATCTTCTGCTCATTGTCTCTAATCGCATGAAGAGCAGTGTCACCGCAATCAATATCATCTCGAGACAGAAGTAGCTCGACCATCGCCACATCCCGCTCTTTGACAGCAATATGCAGAGCCGAAAGGTTCTTGAAGAATGAAAAAAATGGAGGAAACATGAAAGAAAAAGAAAACGGGCCCCATTCATCCGCAAGGCCCACCCAGACGGACGCGTGCGCCATTGGACAGTGTTTAGGGAACTATTGAGAGAGTCAAAAAGAGAGGGGCAAGGAGTCACAGCACGAGGATAATAGAAGAGTGGGACTTTTGGTTACGTAAAGAAACATAAAACATAGGTGAGTGTATTCTTGTGCCGACAAAGGTGACAGTGTCCCCTGGTGAGAATTCCCTCGACGCCTCTTTCTGTCGGAATTCTTCGACCCGCCATGGGGCTCTGGTGTTTATAGGCTTCTTGACAAAAAAAAATCCTTGGGAAAGCCGACGTTTTCGGATTTCAAGTAAAATAAATATCGTATTTTGAGATATTTAGGAATTGCGGATGAGAATGGAATTCTGGTGGGTGTAGTACACGGAGAGAAATATTCAATAAAAATTACGTATCTTTTCTGTAATTCCGGAGCGAATTGTGGTTGTAGGAAATTTTACGAAACTGTCACGGAATTTTTCCAGAGCGTTCCGTAATTTTTCACTGAATCTCCTGTGAAAAATTACGATACCGTCACTTAAATTTTCTGAGTCGATTCCGTAATCGGTGAGCAAACTGTGAGTTCCGTAATTTTTACGAAACATTTTTCTCCGTGTATAGTGGAACAAAGTGAAATCGAAATATTTGTTGATGGGTGTTATTTCGGGGGTGAGCGATTTTAAAAGGAAATGTTGAAGGATTTTTTGTTTATGAAACTCGCAAGAGGTGCAACACCGCTCGTCATTGGGATAATTTTATTGTTGTGAACAATTTATTGGGTATTGGAAATTTGCTAGAATCATGAATCGTTATCAAAAATGGGGCCGGAAGATTTGACTTTCATCTTATCGTTATTGAATCACTACTACACCGCTGCTGCACCGCTACTGTACCGTCGTTGCACTACTACTGTAGCACCATTATGTCGTTACTGTATTTTGAATGCATTTCTTGAAGCTTTTTTTGAGCGGTACATGCATCGCAGTGGCGGTATGTAAACGATATAACAGCGGTACAGCTACTATAGTGGGATTACAGTTGTGGTATCTCTATCATAGTACTATTACAGTAGCAGTAGAACTGCGATTGTGACGATATAACAGCGGTAGAGCTATTATTGTAGCTGTGTAGCAGTACTAGAACTACTATTGCGACGGTATAGCAGTGAAAATGGTACAGTGGCGGTTTAGTGATGTTATAACAGCGGTTAAGCAACTATATAGTGGCGGTATGGCAGCGGTATATCTATTAGTACGGGTATAGCATCGGCAGAGCTACTATAGCAGGATTACAGTAGTAGTATATCGATCATAAAACTAACTACAATAGCGGTAGAACTACTATTGTGGCGGTAAAGTAGTGGTGCGTCAGAACTGCCGTATGAAAAAGGTACAGTGGCGGTTTTGTGATATTATAACAGCGTTTAAGCAACTATATAGTGGCGGTATAGTCACTATAGTAAGATTACAGTAGTAGTGTATCAATCATAGAACTACTGAAGTAGCGGTAGAACTACTATTATGATGATATAGCAGCAATTATTGTGGCGGTATAGCAGTACTAGAACTACTATTGTGATGGTATAGTAGTGGTAGAACTACTATTGAGGCGGTATAATAGTGGTGCGTCACACATGCGGTATGAAAAAGGGACAGTGGCGGTTCAGTGAGGTTGTAACAGCGGTTAAACTGCTATATTTTGGCGGTATAGCACCGGTATATCGATGACAGCATTTATATCATTACTATCACACTGTACAGTAGTAGTACACCTACTATAACACCGGTATACTGACGCTATAGCAGCGGCACAGTAATAGTGCGATTTTCCTTTGGAAAAAAAAGAAAAATCAAGTGACAGGCCATAATAGTTTGACCTTTTACATCTCTTAAAACTTTGAATTATTTACATAATACGTCGTGTTGAATAAAAAACTAGATGATCTTTTTTGTTAAAAATTTTATCAGCTATAAAAAATTCCCGAACATTTTGCTCTAAAATCACTCGTAATCACGATAATTAAACTATTAACTAAAATTTAATTTTCCACATATCACATTCTACCAATTTGTTATATGACTATGAATGAATTAATTCTCCTCACTTCGAGATAATCGTTCACGTATTTCATTTGAATGAAGAATTTCGATACTTAGGAACATTCCAAACGAAAACGATTGAGAATCATTTAGGCTGGAATTTGAGATCATTCTAATATTCTTGTTATCCTCAAACATCTCTTGGAGTCATTGTCTTGTAAAGTTACCGCCATTGAATTATGGCGGTAGATACTAGAGGGCCCTGAAGAAAAAAAATGCCCGAGAGGAATAGGTGAAGGTGAAGTATGCAATGGAGGGAATAACGTGTTGCTTCTTGTTTAGAGGGGTGGAGATTCTAGATAAGGTAAAGGGACAGTTATTCCTACTACCTTTCTCCAGACTTTTATCGCTTTTGTGGATAACCTTCGGGATGTGTGTTTCTGTGAATTCTGTGGAGACGAAGGGGTTGACAGCATGATATATAGTTTTTTAAACAAATTCTCGCGTTTAGGGGTACCGAGAATTGATTTTTATATTTTCTACGAATTTTTTCATGAGTTTTCGATTCCAGAAATTCGCTGTACAATTTTATGCAGTTTTTTCGTCACTTTTTATTTACGAACATTCATTTTATCGTTTCCTGTTCGTTGTTCTCCTTTTTTTCTCCAAAAAGTGATTCGAGAAAAAAAAGTCACGAAATTTTTTTCGAAGTTTTACCAGCTGCAAATAGAATCTCGTGACATTGTGACATCTCGTAGAATTTCCTATTTCTGAGATAATTTTATAATTAGGAAAGGTGAAATATGATTTTTTATGTTTCGAGAATTATCTTCAACTCATGTCTGGATTTTTTTTATTGAGAAGGAAGTTAAGCACTCCAACAAGAATTATTTTCGAAGTAATTACGCCCTAATCACCACAACATCATATTACTTTCTCGCAATATTTTATGTCTCGTTTTATTGTTTCCGATTGGTTTTTCTCCTTGTTTTTCTTTTTATTATCTTGATCATGGAATTTCTGGAGAAAAATGATTTGAGAAAAAAAGGTTCTTAAATTTTTTTGGCAATTTTGCCAGCTCCAAATAATATCTTGTCACATTTTCCCCTAGAATTGCCTATTCCTGAGATAATTGTATAATTACGAAGGATGTAATATGATTTGTTACGTTTCAAGAATGGTCTTCAACTCAACCTCACAATTAGAATTTATTTATTTAGAAGGAAGTTAAGCACTCCAACAAGAAATTTTTTGAAGTAATTAATCCTTAATCACCCCAAAATTAAATTATTTCTCTCTATATTTTCATTTCTCATTGTGTTCATCATGAAATTGTTCGGGAATGAGAGATTTTCAGAGAAACTGTTATGGAAAGCTTTCTGCAGAAAATGTTGTGAACGCAAAAAAAAAACAAAAAAAATAATCCGATTTGTTACATTCAATTCTGATTGGGATTCCTTACACTTTATGAGGAGTAAAGCTCTCCAATAAGAACTTCTTCCGAAGTAATTACGCCCTAATCACTGGGAAACTCATTACACCCCATCACTCTCAGAATTACCTGAAAGTTTGCTGAATTGATCTTGAACTCTCGATTCGCACCAAGGAACTCTTGAACTCCGGTCACGTTAGCACTCGCCACAAGCTCGAAGAATTGCTTCTCCAACTCCTCCAATTGCGGGAGAATGACCCCGGGAATCTGGCCAGTATCTTCAATCTGTTCACCCCAATCTTTTTATTACTCCATTTAATTTTTTTTTCAGTTATTTCTTTGAATCGATTTCTGTACTGAATTAGTCTCACTTTCTCCACTTCCTGATCCCTTTCCTCATCGTCTGGAGATGTTGTTGGGGGTGGAGGTGGTGGCGGTGGCGGTAGAGGTGATGGTGGAGGTTCCATCCTACTTCATTCCATTTATTTCATACCTTTATTGAACATTGAAAAAAATTTGAATATTCCACCGCCATTAATTAGGCAGCATTAATTAGCCATTCGGAAAAATTTCACTTCCATTCGTCCCCACTTCGACCTTCAGATGAGTGCGAGAAATAGTATATTTCCTACCAAGGGAGGGAAAATAAAGGAGTCGTGCCCACGTGCAGAATTGTCGTGGTCAGCACGTGGGTAACCACGGCCGGTGTGATGAAAAAAATAATTTGATATTTTCACCTACAATCCCTCACTCGCCAGATATTTGCATAATTGATATGAATATTACGTCTTTCTTAATTATGTAATTAACTCGGCAATTATTGATTTTAGAAGACAATGTAGTACGACAAAGAGCTTCCGCCGTTGCCTTTTCAACTCCCGCGACATAATCTCATAATCAGCAGAATAAGAAAAGTCGACTTACTACGTTGCACAACTTCGATCCAGATTTATCTCTTCAGCGCTAATGGATATTCCAAGTGAATTAAACTAAGATTAAAGTCTTTTAATCCCTTGAACTAGAAGGAAAGTAAAAGGTTAACGTTTCCACGAGAGTCACGGTGCATCGCCTGAAGCGAGTTTCCTTGGAGACGTTCAATTCACAACAGAATGAAGATAAGAAGAGATAAAAACGAAAAATAGAAATAAATGAACGACTTGAAAAAAGGGTCATTCCATCCTTTTCGTTCTAATTTAATCATTTAAGTTTTTCCTTATATACCGTTAGGAAAGAATGAAAGTTTCATGGACAATTAACTAGTAATTTTGAGGAAAGTGCCATTGAATTACATTGAGGGACAAAAATCGTGAAATTTTTTATTTCACTGGAAATTTCATGAAAATTCAAATTTTTGAGCGACAGAAGGACGAGAATTACCCAACTTACTTGAATAAAATGAAAAAAACATGAATATTTAGTACTGAATTACGCGAAATTTCCATTGATTAAAAATGCAAGGATATATTTACCTAAGCTTTCCGATTTTATATAAATCTTTCTGGAATAATTTAGCTGCAATTCACAGCTTCAAATGATTTTTCCATGGAAATTGGGATTTTTAATGACGAAATTCCTTGAAATTTGAGAGGAGTTATTATGTGATGAAAACTTTAATCAAAATTTTTTACAGTCCAAGTTTTCTTCTTCTTCTTACATAAATATATAGTATATTTTAGGGTGAGTGCTGTGCGATTTTTTGCTCGCGTGAAGATGGTGTCCGAGTCGAAGGCGAGAACTGGTCAACCACGCGAGTAGAAAAGCCCCATGACACTAGTCGTGATATTTTTCCGTAGTGGTTTTCACTTTCACGAGTTTGGGGAAGGGCCAATGCCAATCCCCGGACGAGGAAAAGTGAAGGTCAGTACGGAAAATAAATTTGTTGCCTTTTTCTCGTCATTCCCGCAAAAACGATCAAATGAATTTCAACCGGATGTTCTCTGTTGATTAGATTAGCTTCCGCATTCTAACATAAACTATAAATTATTGCGCTCAGTTGCATACAAGAAAAAGCGCTACATCTTGAAGAATGTTGGGCTGAAAATTCCAATACAGTCCCATGCAATCAATGATTCCATTGAAGTTTGAAAAAATTTCGTCATTGAAAATTCAAAATGTTATAGAAAAATCAATGAAAGCTGTTAATTTTAGTTGAATTAGTCCATGAAAATTTACATAAATCAAGAAAATTTAGGTGAATATATTCTTGGATTTTCAATGGATTGAAAATTGAGGATTATTTGACATTAAATATTCATGTTTTTTTCTTAATTCAGGTGAGTCGGGCAATTCTTATCTTTCGGCTGCTCAAAAATTTAGAATTTCATTCAATTTTTATTGAATTGTTGGTTTTGTCATTTCGTTAAATTTCTATTTTTCTTTAACAGTGGAAAGAAAGTTCCAACATTTTCAGGAAATTTTCAGGATTTCCTTGGATTTCCTTGGAAATAATTGGAAAAAAAGTATTGCACTACAACTTTTTAGAAAAATCTAGGGAGTTCTCAAATAAAAAATATCCTTGCATTTCTATAAATTTCAAGAATATTTTCGAATTTTCTAGTAATTACGGGAGAATTTGGGGGAAAATCCAAAAAATCTTCGGGTGTTCAAAGAAATTAGAGAATTATTGTGGATTCTTGGAAAAATTGGTGATCTTTTTTTATATTAAGAACAAATCACAATGTAAGGGAAAGGAATTCTCTGGACAACGCCACGGGAGCTAGCAATAAATAAGCAACAAAAATAGTTTCCTTTTATGATATGAGTCTATTTTTTTCGTCAATATATATACATAATTTATAAAATTTGTTTCATCTACATACAAATAATATTATTATTGAAATAATCGATAATATAATATATAATAATTAATAAAAATAACGCACTGTGTGTTTTTAATCTGTTTTCTGGTATATAACTTAAGCATTTCACATGGAAAATAGCACATTATATTAAGAACAAGAGCTGCTCATTTGCAATTGATTTCCCAATTTTTTCTAACTTTTTTTGTTTATTAAACCATTACTCGTTATTACTAACAAAGCTAATAATAATTAATAATTAGAATAAAATAGAGGGGAAAGAGGCTATAGTACAGTCGCTTACGGTCACCCGATAAATATGATAGAATTAAAAAAATATTAATTATAATAATAAAAATATCAATAATTATTGGCGATAACATTCATTGATTTTACAATAAAATAGACAAGTTTTTTTTATTTACAGAATTTCCCTGGTCTCAGTTATTCTTGAATAATCATGAACACTGGAGACACCGGATTGAATTAATTTAATCGATTGAAAAAAAAGAGAGTACAGAGTAGGTGATGAACACTGGCCAACTTTTGTCTAACTTTTTTTTTCTACACTTTGTTAAAACAAAATTGAATTAAATAGTCGTCATAGCTCGATGGGTCACATACCCATTGTCACACTGATCCGTGCGAGTGTCGAGAAATTCGTCTGACGAACTCCCCGATAATTCCCTAATTACAGATGATTATGGGATTAATTCCGTGGTGAAGTGGTTGATGGAAAGCTCTGGAATTTTGTACAGACTATTTCGTGAATATCTCTGGGACTATTGGAGTTGAGAAACAGTGTAAAAAGCATGTTTCGTATAGAATTTCAAGAAACGAAAATGGTCTGTGATAGGGGAATGAGATAAAGCGAAGTGGGATTCCCCGATTTCTTTCCATTTTCAAGGCATATTTTGAAGCTTCATAGTAAGACCTGATTCACTTGAGCATATGATTTAGACAAGGGATATTGACGATTGTTGATAGTCCGTTTTACCCCACTGTCTCTTATCATTGTTTAAACCCCATAGTTTTCGAAATATTTGAAAAAATTCATGGATTTAGAGATGAAATGTAAAGAGAAATTGGATACAGACTATTTTTTGAATATCTCTCCGACTATTAGAGGTGGGAAAAAGTATAAGAAACATTTTTTGCGTAGAATTTGAAGAAACGGAAATGGTCTGTGATAGGGGAGTGGGCTAAAGCGAAGTGGGATTCCCCGATTTCTTTCCATTTTCAAGGAATTTTTTGAAGCTTCATAGTAAGACATGATTCACTTAAGCATATGATTTAGACACGGGATATTGACGATTGTTGATAGTCCGTTTTACCCCAATGTCTCTTGTCATTGTCTAAAGTTTATAGTTTTTAAAATATTTGAAAAAGTCTATGGGTTTAGGAATAAAATATAAAAAGGAATTGGATACAGACTATTTCTTGAATAGTTCTGGGACTATCGGAGTTGGAAAAAGGTTTAAAAAACATTGTCTAAGCGTTAAAAAACGTTTCATACGAACTAAATTCAAACTTCCAGAGAAATTTTCAAAAACCCTATTGTTATGTTTGAGCATTGTTTTCCATAATTTCCTAAAAACCTCCAAGCCAACTTCACCACTCAATGAAAGAATAACCTCCACCAATTTCTGCTCAATGAAAAAGCTCCTCGCGTTCATTAATTAAAAAAAAACACCGGTATGTTCTCCACGTGGATGCCCATCTCCACAATAAAAAATATTCAGTACAGCATGGAGGGGGGTAGAACGTACGTGGAAATCGAGTAGAGGAAGTTGGCATACCAGTGGATGCCCTCTGGCCTATTCCACCTCGAGTCCACCGACTTTGAGCCTTTGATCTCATTGGTGTCATTGTCCTGGATCTCACGGGAGTACCAGAAGAAGTCTTTAACACTTTGTAGTCCACTGCTGACGGTCGAGAGTACCCTCAACGGGAAGAATCCGACTTGAGCGACTGTTTGACTGTTGACGATTGCATAGCACGAGGCGACGACATCATCGACAACTACTGTGCCCTCCCTGGTAAGGGGGGCGTAGAGGCCCTCCTCCAGGACGAGTTTAGCCTCGACTACGTCGTCCCACCTGACTCTGGAGCCACCGGGGAGCGTTTTGTCGTCGTCCCTGACTAAGATTCTGTCTCCGACCTGGACGTTGGCTGCGTAGAAAGTGCTGCTAGGGGTCTTCAGGTCCTTGGGCTCCACCGGGACCAAGTGGGATGGCGTCAAGGTCAGCTGTTTTCCCGAGGACGTTGTTAGACGGATGAACTGTCGTTTCGATGATGGGGCGTAGTCCAGGAAGGCTATCATCTCGGAGAAGACTATCTCTCCGTTGGAGTCCAAGGAGGCTATCTCCTCACCGACTTTCAGGGAGGAGAGGGGCTTCGGCCCTATCGGCGTTAGGACTGAACTCCTTCCGGGGAAACAACCTCCTGATTTCCCTACTGATGAAGATTCTGGAAGCAGAAAAAAGGGGGTCGTTATTTTTTAGGGTTTCAACAAAAGGTCTCTTGATGATTTGTTGGTGAATAGGGAAGTGGTGGAGCGCAGTTTCCCATATTTTTCCTAGTCATTCATTCTACATAATCTATGGATAGATGGAGTAGAAAGATTATGGAGAAATATTGCCTGTATATTTCCTAATAATTAATGGAATTATTTCGTTATTATTATTATTTCCTTTCATTATTATTTCGTTCATGCCGTCACGAAGCGGCAGACGAAATGCTAGGTAGCGCTCGGTTGGACGAATGTGGAGAGAGAGGGGAGTTGGCGTCATCCATTGGAGGCGCACGTGATTGGGTTAGGTTGGCTGGAGCCATTCTGTGATTGGTCCAGCATTCGACCCTTGTGATGTCATTAGCGATTTTAAAAAATAATTATGTAATTAACAAAACTGTGAAATTAAACTTTCTAGAACGTTTTAGCTCAATTGTAGATTATTCTATTCCAAAAAGTATCTGAAAACAATTTTTATCAAGAAATTCATAAGTTGACAAAAAGTAGGAAGAGTTTGAAAAATATTTCCGAATGTTTTCTTCAAATCCACAAGTTTCAGAAATATTCGTAAAATAATAAAAAAAACAAACGCGAAATCGAACTGATTTGAAATAATCATTTCGTTAAACTTTCATGTTGACAAAAAAAATTGATAGACTAATTAATAAAGTATCTAATAACCCTCGATCCATCACCTAGTGTCAGAGAAGTTCTCAGATCACCGGATCAGGTAATTGGAGCTACCCTAACGCGTCTCATCCGCCACGTAAAGGAGAAAAAAATCATGAAAAAATGCGAGTTTTGTTTTCCTCTTTCTGACATTCGAGGATGGCTTCTCTAACGCCCAGATTGCTCACATCATGATGGAGAAATTCGGTTTATCGATAATCTCCTCGGGTTTTTAACACGGATGGAAACTGATACAGGGCCCCGAACTCGTACAAACGTGTTCTAATGGCGTTGGAAATTCCTGCCTAGTCATTGAGGATGAAAGCCACAAAATTTCCATTGAAATTGGTGGGATCAGTTTTCCATTCATACCTGTTATATTTATTCATCTATTATCGACCATCATCTGCTATTCATCTATTATTGGGGTGATTTCTCGAGTGAGGTTCGATTGATTGATGCAACAGTAAAGTGTGGGGGACATTTCTATGTTTAATTAATACAACCGCCAAATAATATAATTCTAGCCTAGGGAAGTAAAATAAAGGAGTCGTACCCACATGCGGAATTACGTTTAAGTCGATTTTGGCTAGTAGCCAGTTTTCAAAGAATATTTCGAAATCTAAGGGAGACCGACGTCGGTGGCCGAGTGGATTAGACGCAAGTCTAGTGTGCGAAAGGTTGTGAGTTCGATTCCCCGTGGAACCGAATTTTTCAACGGAAGGCTCCGGCGAGCCGGGGAGGTTGCTAATAGAGGGAACCGCCTGTACCGGCATGGGTTTTCTGTGGTTTCCCCATGCTACTTCTATGTTTTATAGGAGTGCGAATGCGGTACAGTGTAGAATCCACAGCCGCATGCATAGGGTTGGATAGAGTGCCGAATGGGACCCGAAAAGGGACTCCGAGGCCGTAAAAAAAAAAAAAAATCTAAGGGAGATAGGAAAATTTTTCTCATGACCTTCTTAGTAGTACTCAATTCGCTCTACAAAAAAGGTTTGTTTGGTGAGGAACTAGGTTTAGGGTGGATGTGGGAGAAAATGTGGAGGGAGATGCTGGAAAATTAATTGTTGAGACGGATTATAGAAATCGCCATTTATTGTGGGATCGAACCACGTCATTAAATAAATTCTTTGTACACTCTTTGGTATTAAATTTCAGTGTTGAGTGTCTTAAAATCACTGCTAATTATCTACAATTTTAATAACATTGAATCACTGATAATAATCGAAATTTAACTCATAATTGTGGTGATGTACTGAATGAAGTGCTATAATTAAATACCCGTGCGATCTTCTAAATAGCTAAATTTCAACTACTTTTCGGGGGTTTCGCGATTCCCTGACCGCTCAACCGAAGGTTCCCGATGGTGCTCGAGGATTGTCGGTAGGACCGATCGTTTAACTGATGGATATAGCTACGTTTCAAACAAGGTTATTATAAAAATTTCGTTATCTCCCTTAAATTCGGAAACATTTCAGGCAAACTCAACTAAAGACCAAATTGACTTAAACCGTTTGACCACTTCGCTACTGATTTCATGTTCAATTATTTCACACACTTTCTGTTTTTTCTCTTCATTTATTTAGATACATTCTTGTAATTTCCATTGAATTCTAGAAAGAAATTCAACTCTGAATCAATTCTTGAATTTGAAATAAAAATATCCAGTAGAACAAAATTGTAGAAAATTAATGTCCATCAATTTGTAAAGAATAAATCTCAGGAGAATTATTCACCCAAAAAAATCAAAATCTATTCAATTTTTCCTATCAAATAGCGATTCAAAAAACGCACGATAATTTCATCATTTTCAATAGAACGTTAAGAGAATTATCATTCCTTTCCAATAGAAATTCATTAGTTTCTTAAAGAAAGAGTTAGATTTCTCCGTCAAATTTCTTCATGCGTTGTTCATTTCAACTATTTTTCTATATGCATGTTATTTTCGTGAGTCATACAGGGGAAAGTTGAAGTTATTGCGAGAGAATAAATTCTTGAATTTCTATTTTCCACAACATTTCGATTTTTAAATTGTCAAGAACCGTTGTTTCTGTCTGGGTCGAATGAATATGCATGGAAATATGTGAATGACTGACGATGGAGATTCCGAGGTGTCGGCGGCGTGTGGGAATTCGAGTGGATTTGTAACACAAAGAGATTGAATTAACGACGTATTGAATATTCAATTATTGGTATTTAATTAATCTGTTGGAGATGAGTAAACGGTCGATAATTAAGTTGATCAATGCCCCTCCTATTTTTTGATGATCCTCAATTACTCCGGTGATTTTATGTATTGAATTCATTCAATCGAACGCTGAAGTCGCGTGGACCGAGCTTCCAGGGGTATCAATTTCGCCTGATGTCTATGGCCATTGAACGAGTTATTTCGTTATTAATTCGGTGTGACGGATCGTGGGGATTCATCTCGATATCAAATAACACGAGAGGCGATACTAACACAAAAAATCATCCTCAATTTCGCCAAAACTCGAGAAAACTAAAGTTAGAATTTTCTTTTGAATTCTGAGCTTTGAAATGAGAATCAAAACTATTCTTTATCGGAGATCTGAAGATTTTTAACAATTAAAGTCGTCTATTTTATTCAGTGATATGAATTTCGAAAGAAAACTCTGATAGAGTTGTTCTCATTCATTTTTGCAAAAAATTACTCTTTTTTAGATATTTCGTTTTTAAGAATAAATAACGTTAACTGTCGGAAATCTTATTTTCATAGTATGAGATAGATTTCTAAGAGAATGTATTGTTGCGATAGAAAATTGATTGTTCATAAATCAGTAGTGAAGTGGTCAAACAGTTCAAGTCAATTCCATTCTAGCGCCATCAGTTCTCGATGAATATCTCAAATTCTAAAGGAGTTGGCAAAATTTTCCTGAAGATCTTTTTGTAAATAAAAATGAAGACTGTCGAAAAAGATTTACAAAAATTTCGCTCTTTCTTAAATTCCCAGTTATTCAAGAAAAACTTAACTGGGAGCTAAGTCGACTTGAACCGATTGACCACTTCAGTACTGAAATATTGTTTATGACTGTTTACGTTTTATGAAAGTCTAAAAAACTTCACATCCGTTTTTTTTAGATTTTTGAAATGTTTCCTAATGGTTCGAAATGAAGATGGTTTTTTGCGAAATTATTTCCCAGCAGAAACCGATTATCTTAAATATTCTTGAGGTTTGAGAACAATTTTTTCGGCTAATTTAATTGTAAATAATTGTAAATATTATGAGATTATCGAGAGTGGTTCTGGAAGGTTTCTGTAGTCGATGAAGCAGAAAGCTACGCGACCCTGCACGGAAAACGCAGTCAGTGATTCCGCAACCAGTGATTCTCAACTCAAATTAGGCAGTTTACTTAAATGTGTCTGTTTCAGAGGGGGAACCACAGTTCGATACATCTCTTACGTTAATCCAGACTGATATTCGTACTCAATGAATTAATATTTTTAGAAAATTATTTACTAGCCTACTGTCTGCATAACACTTATCAATTGATTTGATGTAGCCAGTTTATTGTCTAAAGTCGTTTTACTGTCAAAATTTACTGTCGTCTATACGGGTTGTAATGGATATTTATTAATGCATTATCGATCATGAAATTGAATGCATATGTGATCGATTGCGGGAGGAAGGATCGCTCAACGCATGGCTGATCATCCCCCGGGCGAGTTCACGTTTGCGCAGATCGCCCACAAGCCACAATTAGGAAAAAAAATTCAATTAAAAATAAATATTAATCCCCAAAATCCAAATTGATGTTTTTTGGCTTCCCCAAATGATTTTCAATCGATTCAAACTGGTCCGATCAACATTCACTGTTAAAAATTTTCGTCTGAATTTTTCGTGCCAAATTCCGAAAATTTTTGTCCTGTTCAAGTTTCACTGAAATTTCAGGAAATCGTGTCATTGAAAAATTAAATATTCCATCGATTTTATGTTCAAATGATCTGAAAATCAATAAAATACTTGATTTTTCAGTTCAATTATTTTGTGAAAATTCAGATAAATCAAGAAAATTCAGAGAGAAATTGAAAATTCATGTCGTTTTATTTCTGAATATTCATGTTCCACTGAAAATTCAATCAGGTTGTGAAATTTCTATCTCACTCCCTAAAACTTGAAATTTCATAACCATTTTTTCCCTAAATCCGATTCACTGTCACTCTCATGAGATTTACTATAATATCTTCCATAAAATTTCACAAAATTTCTAACAGTGTTTGATGATACCACCTGCTAACTATATGCCATATAAACAGTATTAAATTATAAATAAACTACACGGAGAAAATAATAAAGTTCCATTTCTAAACTATCCCAAATTATTCCCAAATGATTGGAATTGGCTTGCTATATATCCGTTAAACTGAAATAAAAATGGCACGAAGAATTGATGAGAATCCTATGGTTGCACACGTCAGGTGCTTGATCAATAATCATCACATTTTTCATCATGAAACGGTGAATTGCGAAGAATTTGTAAAGGTTATTTCACAAATTATCATTTCTCTTAAACTTTCATGATTTCATGATTCATGACTTTCATGACAAAATGATTTTTGAAATTTTTTCATTAAATTTTCTCCTGTTAAAAGAATTATTATTAATATTCAGTAAGAATATTAATAATGATTCAGTAAAGAGTTAATATTCATGAAATAACCCGCAAAATTATATTTTTTTACATTATTTTTTTCGTTTTGTGTGAATATTTTCAAAGCTAGTGCATTCAGAGAAAAATCTCGAGGGATATTTTTCACAGAGAATTTAAGAAATGATGAAGAACATCTAATATTTTTCTTCATACACGGAGAGAAATTCTTTAGAAAAATTCTAGTGCTGTTACTGGAAAAAATCCTAATACACCGGCTATGAAAAAATCTAGTGCTGTGAAGGTAAAATTACTACGGATATCTAATAAAATTTCTGGAGATTTCTGTGAAAATTGCATATAAGAACGGGCAAAATTCACGTGCTACTCAATAAAATTTTCAGTGCCGACACTGGAATTTTTCCCTGGCCATCACTTTGTGTTCTTTATCCCGTGCTAGTACTAGAATTTTTCTAGAGAATTTCTCTCCGCGTATCGATACATTTTGAAGTAATTTGCAACAAAAATCATAAAGTTGCTATCGGCACATCTCTGGAACTTACAGCTATAGCGGAAACAGTCAAAAGGTCTTCTTTGCAGCCCATGAAATTCTACAAAAAAATGTTCTTATGGCATTTTTTCCTAAACCCATGACTCCTCGAATTATTCGGAAAAATAATCTGTAAAATCATGCCAGATTTATCTCATTTCCTCTTGGAAACAGATCTCTGATAACTCCCGCCGGAAATTAAATTTCTTATCACCCATTATATTTTATCCTCTTCCCCCACAAAGTATTAAACGCCAAAAAAATTTAAATAGCAAGCGTCTATATAATTTCAATTGCTCGATAAAAAAACGAGAAATACGATCGTTTAAATTCTACGACGTCGTTACTCAAGGCTCCCTGAGCAACAGTGGCCCAGCGTTTATACCACTGAATTATCGACGAATTAACAGAATGTAATAAGAATTTATAAGACATCTTGAGTTGCCGACATTTTGACTCCTCTCATATCATCATTCTTATATTTTTTTTCTTTTTATCTTCAACCGTCCCATCCGTTAAACGTTCACTTCAAACATTTTACGCGACGTTTCCCCTGCCTTCTTGAGCCTTCCGCTTTCCACTAAATCAGAGATTTAATGCTTCGGCGCCTGGGTAACACAAGTTTTGAGGTTTGAACCGAGACATTGATGTGTCGATTTTTTTTTTCACCTTTATAACGTTATTTTCAAATTTATTTCAACGTAAACAGGAGACCAAGGTAGATAATTTTGGTAAAAATTTAATTTTATGGAAAATTGAATTTTTTATATTTTTTTATCTGTCGTTAAATTATGAAATGAATCAATTATTTTCTCCAAATTGTTACGACGGATTTTTGGGCCTTATTTTTGCATGAGTCACAAATATTTTCTGGGACCCATCTACACAATTTCGGATTTTCAGAATGACCAAATTCTGAGCTTTTTAGGGTCCCATTAGTGGGGTTATATGAAACAGTAAGTCCCAATTTTTTACGGGGTCTCAGTTACCATATTTTGCACAGATGATGCGAGATTTTAGGCCTAATTTTTCATAAATCTCATCTGTTTGGAACTCTGAGCCTCATCTGAGCCTCGTTAATTGATAACGAATTAAAAAAACTGAAAAATATGGGTCTTAAAAATGTCGTTTCGTCCCTATTCATTATTGTATAAGTCCCAAATATTTTCGGTACTAATCGACTGAGTCGTGAATTATTAAAGGCATAAAACTCTGAGCTTTTGGGCTCTACGACCGGGATTATATGAAACAGTAAGTCCCAATTCCTAAGGAGTCTGGGTAAGGCCCGGAGCTCAAATTTGATAGGTATAATCATCGTATTTTTAGCTCTGAGTTGTGAAGTTCAATTTCTCATTATCGGCATGCATGAAATTAAATATTTTGGGCCTGATTTCTCAAATAAGTCCCAATTATTTGCAACTCTGGGCCTTATACCTTTATTTATACTGATGACGAAGCGAATACTCTAAAATCCTGGGCCCCATAGATTTCATTCTCGTGATAATTATGAACCTCACGATTTTTGGGCCTCACACATCAATATGTTTCGGTCCTCCCTCAATCTTGAAATTTCTCATACCGATAGGCTCGTAGAGTAATAGTATATTAGATTACAAGTGTGAAAAAAGGGGAATGTTAATACGAGTGGGGTAATGTTTTTAATTAATGAGGGGTTTAATTAAAATTAGTCTTTGGAAAAGTCATACTTAATTATTTTTTAGTACTACATGAAAACTACTTCTGAACGGGAAATATCCTAGCAATCCCGGTCGGTGTAAGGGGAGAGGGGGAACAAACCACCGTGAGTATGTATCACGTGATTATGAATGTGATTCACTTGTATCATAAAGTGTCAGTTTATGCACGAATAGCTATTTTCCTTACAAGGCCGAAAACTTGTTTTCGACCGAGTGACGAACATAATTATTTTTCACAATGTTCGTAAACGGCGTTTGACGGACAGTGTGATGGAATATACTAATATTTCGTCATTAGGCCGGAAGAAACTTTTCTGGCGAATATGAGTTTGCAATCATATCAGCTAGGAAAGTTTTTTGACGTGGATACGGCCATGGTTTCATTGTGGGGGGTCATTTTGGGAAACGGTCCTTATGTGCAGCGCCATCTATCGGAATTCTAGAAAATTCTAAACACTTCGAGGAAATTCAACGAAATTCTAGAAAATTCGAGAGAGTTCAAGGAGTTTCTAGATTATTCGATCTAATGCAAGGATTCTCTAAAAAATTCGAGGGAATTCAAGGAGTTCCTAGAAATTCCGAGGAAACTCATCGAGTTTCTAGAAAATTCGAGGGAATTGAAGGAATTTCTAGAAATTCCGAGGAATTCCAGGGAGTGTCTAGAAAACTTGAGAGGATTTGAGAAGTTTCTCGAAATTTCAATGGGATTCAAAGAGTTTCTAGAAAATTCGTGTGAGTGCAAGAAGGTTCTAGAAAATTCGAGAGAATTCAAGAGTTTCTAGAAAATTCGTGTGAGTGTAAGAAGGTTCTACAAAATTCGAGAGAATTCAAGGAGTTTCTAAAAAATTCAAGGGAATGCAAGAAATTCCTAGGAAATGCGAGAGAGAAGGAAAGATCACGGACGTATCCACGTACAATTACATCTCTATCAAAGATAACACTTCGAGGAAATTCAACGAAATTCTAGAAAATTCGAGAGAGTTCAAGGAATTTCTAGATTATTCCATCTAATGCAAGGATTCTTTAAAAAATTCGAGGGAATTCAAGGAGTTCCTAGAAATTCCGAGGAAATTCATCGAGTTTCTAGAAAATTCGAGGGAATTGAAGGAATTTCTAGAAATTCCGAGGAAATTCAGGGAGTGTCTAGAAAACGAGAGGATTTGAGAAGTTTCTCGGAATTTCAACGGGATTCAAAGAGTTTCTAGAAAATTCGTGTGAGTGCAAGAAGGTTGTAGAAAATTCGAGAGAATTCAAGTTTCTAGAAAATTCAAGGGAATGCAAGAAGTTCCTAGGAAATTCAAGAAGGAAGGAAAGATCATAGACGTATCCACGTACAATTACAGCTCTATCAAAGATACAGCTGCCTGCAATTTTTTAGGCCGTACGACGAACAATATTTTTTGTCATAACGGCTGTAACCAGCGCTGCCTTACGGCCGCAATGAGAAAAAATCTGTTAACGAAAAGAGCCTTCTGCAAGCACGTGTTTCAAAAAAAATTTGTTAACATAATTCGTAGTACTGACCTGATTTAACGGAACAATGAATATGCGACCTGGACTCATAGTAGACCCAGTCGAAGCCAGCTTCAACAGCGAGCCTAGCCAGCATTCCATACTTGGAGCGATCCCGATCGCTGGTCGTAACATCCACAGCTCTTCCCTCATAATGCAGCGAGTCAGTGGCATGTTTTCCCTCCTCATCCCACCCCTCAGTCACCCTCAGCTTGACCCCAGGCCACTGATTCATCACGGATATCGCCAGTGTATTGAGCTTTTCCTTACACCTCTGCAAACAATAAAAACATCCAAAACATTAATTTTTATTTCCCTCAACATTTTTACTCCACTCCTAAAACCAAGGATTTTATTTCCACGTGTTTATTTTCATACTCCCGTAATTCTTATCTCAGAGAGGGTAGATAAGACAAACGCTTGAACCTCAGGTAACCCCACCTTTCAAGAAAAAAGGTAGCCTCCGGAAAAATAAACGCTTGTTTTGACCGCTCAGTGATGGACACCAGGAGAGACGAAAATAAAAGATAGGGACCTCCTTGAAAAAGGCCGGCCCGTGGCAAATCAAGGGGCAAACAAGAGTATAAATACAAGAAAGAGGAGAAAAAAAATATATATAAAGGACAGGCTTTTACTTGGCCTAATGCCGAAACATCCAAATATTTTTTCAAACCTCCGAATCTTTTACCTGGTTGAACGACAACTTTTACCCAATGAATGTAAGGAATAAGCAAGGATAGAAAACGAGAACATGAGACGAAGATTTTTCTGTCCGAAGCCCAGGGGGCTAATCCGTAGGCGCGAGAAGCCAAAGTCGACAAAAACCCCTTGACTTTTGCCGCAGAAAATCTCTTTCAGAGTCACTTAACTATTTTTATTTATTTTTTCTTCAAAACTTCCCCTCGAGCTTTCACAGTTGATAAAGCATTAATATATTTTATTTTCAACTTATTGATGGCTGGTTAAACCATTTGGTTCATTGTGTGCCCTCCACTCCCCTTAAGGCCCCAAATGTGGGCCCACCGGAAATATGCAAATTCATTTCAATAAAAAAAATTGAATAAAACGGGGAAAAACCAGGTGACAATGAAAATAAAAAAGTCAACTGGGAATTCAGGGATAAAATGCCCACAAAAATGTCAGTTATTAGGTCCCTGTCCCTAAGGGCCTCAAAAGAGAAGCGAGTGAATGGGCGAAGTCCTGCGGTGTAACGATTAGCTTCTACCAGACTGCGAAGATACACTGGTGTCATCTAACAATACAAGGAAGGGAGGGGGCACGGTGAAATTCAACAGTGTCATCTCGGTGAGAATACCTACGCTAATTCTTGTAGAGTGTACGATACGTTTTCAACGTTGGGTATTTATAGGATAATGGTTGTGCATTGGATCAACGTCTTTTGGATTATGGCGTGGGCGAGGATGTGTGTCATACAATGGATATCAACTGACGACAATTTTATTTTCTCTTATTTTGGTGCATGGATTAATGGCTTCTTTTTGTGAGAATGTGATCATTCTTCATAATTTTTTAAAAAGGAGATGATCATTTTTCATTGTATTTTTAAAAATAGATTTTACGAATGTATGATTTTTACTGATGAGAAATGTTCAGGCCCAGTTTTTTTCTATTTTGGGCCTTATCCTTTTTTATAAGTCACAGATATTTTTGGGACTTATTCGTGAATAATCTATTTATGCATCTCGAGATTTTTGGGCCTTACAGATTATTTTTCTTCGTTCTTCTGCACCAATATTTTTGGGACTTATTCTCTCATTATTCTCTTATTGCTCAATCTCGAATTATTCAAATCATAAAATTCAACGCTTTTAGGTCTTATTGAAGTTACATGACAGTAAGTTCCAATTTTTGGGTCCTAGCCAACTTATCTGGAATTTTGACCTTGATGGTCAATCATCCTTATATACGAGATAAAAATTTTGGGCCTTATACCGTAATTCGTAACAGTGAAAGCTTAAACAATTCAAAATTGTTTTATACACTGATTCCCCAATTATAAATCTCAAAATTTTTGGGCCTTATACATTAATTTTCTTCGTTCTTCTGCACAAATATTTTTGGGACGTATTCATTGTATCTCCGATAATTCAAATCACAAAATTCAAGGGTTTCGGGGCTCAATGAAATTACATGAAACAGTAAGTCCCAATTTTTGGGTCCTAGCCAATGTATCTTGAGCTTTGGCATTGATGCTCAATCACCGTCATATATGAGATGAAATGTTTTGGGCCTCACACCGTAATCCGTAATAATGAAAACTCAAACGCTAATTCCCCAATTATGAATATCGAAATTTTTGGGCCTTACACATTAATTTCCTTCGTTCCTCCGCAGGTTTGAAATTTCTCTTGAATGCTCCGAGCACTTATTCCCTCTTTGTTTGAAAAAAAACTTGATGATGCAAGTATTAACCCGAAAATTTATGTGAGAATAAAAAATTCATCGTCGAAATATCCAATATGGCTGGCGTACACATAATACAGATTGGAGGTCAGAGGAGTCCAGGCACCGCGAGGCCCCGAACGAGGAGATAAAAGGCCATAGTATGTTCGTAAAGGAAAAAAAAATAAGAAGAAAATATATATAAAATAAAATAAAGGTAAGAATGGCCGACTGTGTACGAGAGGGAGAGAAGAGATATCCGACGACCACAACTGTTTTCGGACGGGGGGGACCCATGCAATATACCGGTGCCCGATGGGGTTCCATGTTGGCACAGCAGGCGATCAGAAACGAAAAAAGGCCCCTCCCAAAAGTTTACATCTATTTACAAACATTTTGCCGGTAAGGGAGATTCTCATTTCATATTTACAGGACCCACTGGGTGAGGATAAAAGATATTTCGGTCAAAAGTCACAGAAATTTGAAGAACATGATTTTCAGAACTATTCATAATTGATTGTGCCTGAAATCCATCCTTCTCTGCTCCGCAATAACTAATAATTTTTTGTTTCCGAATGGAAGCTTTGTAATCGTTGATTTTGACGATCTTCTAATTTTGCCTGGAAATGACGTTGAATGCCATGAAACGCGAAGATATGATGAAACATAATTAATTAATTGTTTCCCTCATATAGAGGTCCGGAAAGTTGAAGGATAATAACGTAACATTCCGCTTTCCATGTAATTTATGCCTTAAAAACATCTAAGGTTTGACCGAATAGATATAGCCTGGGGATAATACAGAGGGAAGATATGTATTGTATTTAGAAAATATGTGTACGTATGTGCGGACGCGTGTGCCAATTTTTCGAAAATTTTTTATAAATCTTCATAGAAAAAGAACTAAAGTTCGAGCTAAAAATTTGAAATTTCGTCACATAATTGGTATTACTTTGGAGCACTTCTCGGCGTAATTTCAGATCAATCGGTCAAGTGGTTTCCGAGATACAACGATTTCTCAGAAATCTTTTTTCCTCATTATCTCAAAAACTATGTGACTAAGTTAAATTCTTTTGACGTCATATTCCTTACGAGAATATATATCAAATCAAATCAAAATATTGCTGTATAAGTTGGGACAGTTTGGTAATAATGGGTATTTTCGTTTTTATGGGAAAATCGTTCTGTGCACGATAACTCCCGAAAAAATGTAGATAGGATATTGAAATTCAGTGAGATTGTAGCTCTTATGATATTACAAGATGGAATTATGGGTAGGCAGAATCGGACAAGTGGTTTAGAAGATATTCAAATTCTTGTGAAAAAAGTTTAGTTTAATATCTCTTAAACTACTTGTCCGATGAATTTGATTTTTTTCTCAAAATATTCGTCTTGCCACCCCCTATCAAGATCAATCCAAATATGAATACCCGTTCATGAAACATTTTCGAGATATTCGCGTTTTTCCAATTTTGTCAATTGAGATTTAATACGGCGTTCCATAAAATGCGTAAAACGTGAAATAAACATCTGAGATTCTGACCACTGATTATTATTATTGAGTCACACTTGTGTATAAAATTTCGTGTCGATCAATTCAACACATTCTGAGCAACTCACCCAGAAAATTTTTTTTCCAAAAAGTCGCACATCGTCATTTTATCGATTACTTTCGCCACCGAGGGCTTACTCTCCACTAGTTTCAAAAATAGTTTTCTATCAAAGAATAGCACAACTAAAATTCTCACATTAATCTTGTAAAACACAATTCACCAATTATTTCAAATAAAAAAAACTAATTCATCAGATAAAAGACGAAAGACATTAGAGGCGCGATGAGACCCATCTGGTCCACGTACAAGGCCCACCTTGGGCCCTGGTAACCTCAAAGGAAGCGCCGAAAATGTGGGGATGCTTGGGGTCCCTGGAGGTGGCGCCATCACAATGTTTTTTTTTCCTCTTCTTTTTTGACCTTTTATTTCTTCTCATCCCGCGGTGGAGGGCGGGCGAGCGCCATTGCAAAAGACAATGGAAACACGTACTAAAGTCGACGAACGGATTTTACCTTGTCCACCTCCTCGTAAGTCACTTGACAAGAAGGCATGGAGACAGGGTAAGAACCAATGGGCAAAAGTGTGGTTATGGGTATATAAAGGAGAGAAGATAGAGGAGATATATTCATGAGAGATATCCCGTAGGGGAGTCCCGTCGCAGCGCCAAGATACTCTCACACAGCCTACAGCATTTGTACGTGGGAATGGCATTTTATTTCACTTTGAGTACAGAATATATACGTGTATTGGAGGCTCAACATTCTTCACAAGTCGTTCGTCTTCCTCCTTTCGATAATTTGTTTTTTTGGTTTCTCCCTTGATTCTCTATCCTTCATTCTCAATTTTTTTTCCATAACTTATGCTTTTTTTCATACTGCTCTTTAACCACCTTCAATCGCACCGGAGAGTCTCTGGCGAAGATCAGGGGCTATAAAGTCTACGGCTAATTACAACGTGTCAATCATGCACGTATCGCACGAACTCATGACGCCTACTCATATGCCACATCGATGCTGTATAACCATGCATTATGGGTCGGAACGGAGGGGGCCTTATGAAGAGTGGTAATGTATGGAGGATGGAACCCTACTTCCTTTCTCGCCTGCACGTTCGCCATTTTTCTTCTTTCGCTGGTTACTTTCTTTCTTCAATTTGCCACATTCAATTACAGTCAATGTTGCAATTGCGCGCGTGTAAAATTGGAATTGAGTTTCAAATATCCGTGAGGCCCAAAAATTAAAGTTTTTGGGCCTTGTGCGTTGATCTCTTTCTTTATACGTTTCGAAAAAGTGATTGAAAGAAGTAGGTTGGCGGAAATCAATGATAAGTTCAGTGATTAGGCCCAGAATACTTAGAATTTTGGGCCCTATGGATAAAACTATACTTCATGCAATTATCCTTCAATATTATCCTTCAACCCCTCATATACGAAAAATTTTAATACGACAGAATAAGTAAAATGATAAAAACCATTAATTTTTTGGGCCTCAATCTCCTCTGATTAATCATGAAATTACTCCCCGGAGGCACGGTTTTCATCACGGCGAAGAATTAGATGTGAAGTCTAATGATTGAGTCCCAGAAAATTTTAATTTTTGAACTTTTTGGATAAATACTTGATACAATTATCGTTGAACCCTTCATATACAAAAAAATAGAATCCAAATAAATAATGAAAAACGATCCATTCTGTGAATGGCATTTTTTGAGCCTCACAACATTTTTTGAACCTCTTGAGTGATCATGAAATTTTCTCCTCGAGAGCACGCAAGTCATTACACCCTGGAGATGGGTATCAGATGTGAAGTACAATGATAAGGGCATCGATGAGGCCCCGAAATCTTTAATTTTTGGGCCCTATGAATACTTAATACAACTATCCTTTAACCCTTCACGCACGAAAAACTTGAATCCTAAGAAATAATGAAAAACGATAAAGTTCTGAAAAAAAAAATTTTGGGCCGCACAATCTCCTCTGATTAATCATTAAATTTCCTCCCCGAGGGCACGTAGGTCATTACCGTGAAGATGGGAATTAGATGTGAAGTTGCCTTCCTCTAATTGAAAATAAAGAGAAAGAAAAAAATGGAAGAGAGGGCCCAATATAACCATAAAGAGCGACCAAGAGTATCCGCGAAAGGGGGTTGGGTTTAAGGCCCTGTGGGTCCATGGCTTTTATAAGATGGTGATGCCAGTGGGCAAGCGCGAGCTGGGTCTCATCCTCTTTCCATGGGGCCCTCACCGCAATGCCGAGCCATCTCACCACGGGTTATAACCATGCGAGGGCTCCGCCCCCACTTCTCTTCCCTCCGCGTATGGGTCCCACTGACTCGGGACTTACCCCCACTCTATCAATATCTCTCATATCGTTCTCACAGTTGATTTTTTTCCCCTTTTTTTCGTTCCCTGTCTTTTCGTTTATCCATCGAATTGAGAATCCGTGGAGAGGACGGGACATTCTTTTCCCCATCTACATCCACTCTCTCTTTTCCTTCATTCACCCTTTCCGCTCAGCTGATCGCCCCCCCCCCTCCCTCTGACCCACTCAACCCCCCCTACTATCACCCTTCTGTTGATTCATTCAGAAAAGTTCCTCCTCAGTAGCTTGTTTTATTTTTTTTCCTCCTCCCAATGAACAGAAAATAAAAGATGAAAAACAATCATGAATACATTAATTCGTTAACTTGATTATTTATACGAATGGAGATACTCGTTTTTGTGTCAGAGATGACGCGGCAACAATGCATGGCTTTCAGTTGTTGCTTGACTACATTCGTGTATTTGAGTGTTTGCCAAGCTCTCTCCATTTGGAGGTTCTTCTTCCCTCTCGTCGGAATGGAACGTTAGCGCAATGTTAAGTACACGAGGCAATGACGAGTGTGACCTATCTCACGACTTTTCGGTTATTTAACATTGTAAATGGGCCTTTGTGAGTGATCGGATTTTATTGAGATTTTTTACTTTTGTTTCATTTTCATAAGAGTGAAGAATTTGGAGTGAAGAAATAATAGCGGGAGGAGAAAGGAGTTAGAAATATGTTATTTTATAATCTTAGAAAAAAGACGGGGCCTATTTGTTTCATTTTTTGGGACTTATTATTTCAGAATTCCCAAATAATCCATCCTCTAAATATCGAATAATATTGGTCAACATATTTGAAGCCTTTGGGCCTTATTGAGCTAGTATGAACCAGTAGGTCGCGATTTTTGAAGAGTATTTGTTATTGCATTTAGGACTCTGGGGTCAGATGTTGAATTGCTCATCATTAGCATGAATGAGATCAGAGGTTTGGGCCTGATTATTTACATAAGTCGCATACGTCGTTGCATAATTTTGGGCCTCATATGGCCATTTGTGACAATGAAAGCTCGAACGGTTCGAAGTTCCAATATTGATACGTTGATTCCCCATTTATCAATTTCTATTTTTTTGGGCCTTATGCATTTTCGTCATCTTTTTGCAGGTTTGAAGTTTCTGGCACCGATCGAACTACTTTTTCGTTGATTAATAATGTAAATAAGCCTATTAAAAAAAGTAAGGCCCATTTTGTTTTTTTTGGGCCTTATTCCGTCTCAAGTCCCAATATTGTAGGGAACAATCCACTGAATCCTGAGCTACCAATCAGACAATTCCATGTTTTTGGGGCTCATTGCGGTCATATGAAACAGTAGGTCCCAATTTTGAAGGGGGCCTTAGTAATTACATTTTGAGCTTTGACCTCTGATATTCAATTGCTACATATCATTAGACATAGGATTGAGCCTGTGCATTTGGATGAGTCCCGAATGTTTACAATTTTGGGCCTTATACAGAACCCCAAAATTTTAGCTACTTTATGGCTTTTGGGTTATTCAACATGTTAAATGAGTCTTTTTGAGTGATCGAATTTGATCAGAAAATTGACTACTTTCGTCTAGTTTTCGTCAGAGTAAACAATTTGAAATGAATAAAAATTGAAAAAAAATCAACAGGAGAAGAGAGAAATCGTAAAAATGTTATTTTGTAAATATGGCGCTGACGCCCCCTCGTGGTCTTGCGAATGAATCACAGTGACCGGAACGATAAATCATCCGCTAGGGCGCGCATAATACTCGCGACTAGGAGATTTATCGTTGGGTTCATGTTAGGTGCTCATTCTCCCCCCACTCCATTATGAGAACAAGAAGCAAGAAGTATTGGTGAAAAAAAATTTAAACAACGAAAACAGTTGAATTCGATTTTTCACTTTTGAAATGTCAACCGTGGCTGCATATACTCACGATGACGAGACATATTTCCTGGAAAGAGCTAAAAAGGTGTCTCGATATTGTCTCGGGTTACATCCTTATTACCCCCTCGACTTCATCAAATGAAAAATATCGGACACGACGTGTGGGTAACCCAGCCAATCCTCTTTTGTCCGGTGGGAACGGATTAACCTATAAAAGACACAACAAAATTTTTTTTTCTCGTCCACTTGTTCGCTCTCTTTCATTTTGGAGATTTTGTTGTGTCCTGTGTTGAGTGTTGTTTGACTCCTAAATTTGTGTGCAACCGATGATGATGAGGAATGGAGAAAGAGGAGAGGGTGAAACCCGGGTGATGACGTCCCGTCGACTCCAATCGTATGATGCCTCGTTGCCCTTGGGGTCTTGTGGCTGAGAGTGCAAAGGAAGATGAGTGTGTGAGCGTGTGAGAAATTATTCCTCAAGGACGATTGCTGGGAATCGATACACTTGTGAATCATTTTTTGTATCGATTTCTCATTTTCGGAATTAATCATTAGTTCAATATTTCTATTGAAATGAGTGTAAAGATGCGATATTTTAAATTAGATATTAGATAGTAAAAATTTTAGAATTAGAATTAATTTGTATGAATCATGATAATTACTATTTTTTAATAAATAATCGTCCATAAACGTGGCAAGGCCCATGTCCCTGCGCTCTTTCATTTGTCTCCATGCACATTTGACACGCGAAAAAAAAAAAACTTGAATTGAGTATATTTTATGTTCAAATGGGGGATGGGTGTTTCAATTCGAGGATGATTATTTCGTAACAGACTGGATTGTACCAAGCGCCCTCAAGTGTAATATAAGGGTCACACACTAAGTGTGAGAATATAAGGGTCAAAAAGTGGAGATTAAAAAATGAGGGTCGGAATATTAGAGTCAAAAACTAAGGGCCTGAATGTAAAGGTGAAAAAATGAGGGTCAGAATATTGGGATCAAAAAATTAGATTCAGAATATAAAAATAAAAAAAGTGGCTGTCAGGAAATGAGGGTCATATAAGGGCTAAAAACGGTGATCAAGCATAATATACGACTTATATTTAGACCCTCATTACCTGACACCCACTTTTTTTACTTTTATATTCTGATCCTAATGTTTTGACCCTAATATTCTGACCCTCATTTTTTAACCTCCACTTTTTAACCCTTACATGCTGACACTTAGTGCCTGACCCTTATATTACACTTAAGAGGGCTTGCTACAACCCGGCCTCATACAAAAGAATCATCTCCGAATTAAAATACTCATCCCCCAATTGAGTATAAAATTTACTTGTATCAAGTGTATTTTATACTCAATTCAGTCTCGTGATTTGAATGATACGGAAAGACTATATCCGAATTAATTACATCGTGAGTATCCTATTTAGGATAAAACAACATTAAAAAATATCTCAAGGCACAAAATCATATTTCAATTGAACGGTCCAAACTTTTGAATAATTTTTTCATTTCATGTTTAGTCCTTTTCCAGTTGACAGTTGTTTGAAAAACGAATAAACGATCGATGCCATTTCCGTTGTACCTATCCTTTCAATTGCCGAAATTTCTGGGAAATATTAAGATACTACTATAATTTATGCATTTTGATGGTTTTTTTAACCATCCGAAACCTCAGTCAAGGGATTTTTAATCCCATTTTACTATAATATCGGGTATCACTATCAACATTTTAAAATTTAAAAATTCACTTTGCCGTAGCACCAACTGATGTGAATGGGATTTTTCTCTATTATTCTTCAATAAATTACTGTTCCTTAGTGTCCATAACGTCCTTTATTAACTAAAATAACAACTCCAATCGTATTTCACCTTTAATAGACTCTTGGGATTGTCAAAATGATTAAAATGTGACAGCTCACGACATCTAGGTACCTTCACCTTAGTTCCCATTAATTGCTCTAATTTTCAAGATTGAAAAATTTATAAAATCTTTCATCCTTCTGTCTTTACAGACAATTTGGTTGGAATTCGTCGAAATTTTTTCTCGCCAGAAACTGATGGGAAACTATTCCTACTTTTGTTTCCCTTTCTTTTCTTAATGGTCAGAAATCGGAGAATTGAAGGATAATTTTCAAAGGGAAAAAATGATGATACCGGGACGAAGAGGAAGGCAGTATCGTATTCCAAATCGGCCTTCAGAATCTCCGGGATCGGGTTATTAGGATCCAAAATGAATGTAAATCTCCTTAACACGATCCCCCGAGCAAAACACGGCTACCCCGTCGGGGTAGACATCCACCATCGGCATATAACTTCCCTTGGTCTTTGGTTTTTCTTTTTTCTCTCTCCTCCTGTTCAAAGTGTGGTCAGATTAGGCTGAATCTTTGCACACAATCCACCCACGTTCGCCTTTTCTTTCTCACTCGTTGGCTCACTGTCTCTCTCGCGCTCGGTTTTTTCCCCCCAGCTCCTTTCAGGAGGTTTGAGAGATTGAAACCGGGAGGATCAGTCCGGAGATTTTTATCGGGAGTGGTTTTTTTTCTTCTTTCTTCAACCAGACGATGCAGTTAAAACGAGACATGATGGAGTGTTTTTAAAATGACCCAAAACATGGATTTAATAGACATATTTTTCAACATGTGAGACACTGGGATTTTTTGCTGAGGGAAAAAATTGGGGGAATTTTTTTGGGAGTGATGTTGGCATCCTGTCATTTAACTAGGGATGCGTAAAAATGGCAATTGAGGTTTCTAAGGCAGGAAATACTGCAGATGAAATTGTGTACTTGAAAATTTGTCAGGTGAGGAAAACGCGGATAAAATAAAGAAATGGAATAAGTTGCAAAACATGGAGTATTTGTCAATTAATTAAGAACTATCCTAACACATGACAGAAAATCATGAAGATGGATAAAAGCATTCTACCATTGAACTATCGATGAATATAAATTGCCATTGATGTACTTAAATGAGGAAATTTTGTAGAAAACTGAGAACTTTAGCGATAATATTTTACAAAATTGTCAGATAAGAGAAACATTGACAAAATAAAGAACTTCAATTACGAAAAAAATTGAGGATTCGACAATAAATTAAGGAGTATCTCAAGATCTGACAGAATTCTCATATTAAGATGGGTAAAAGCATTTTACATTTAAGGATATCTAAGTATCTTTTACAGTTTGGTACAGACCACACTATATAGATTCAACCATTTTAAATTGTGTGAAAAATTTAAAAAAAATCACACAATTATTATTTTTTTTAATATTCGTTGCTTACACATAAATTATTTATAAATTTATAAATAAATAAATCATTTATAAATTTATAGAACAATATGCAATTCCAAAAGTAATCTTTCTCATTTTTTTCAAATGTTTAAAATATTTTCTAAGGGTTCAATATCAACATACAAATTCAGACTTGCAAAGTTTAAATAATAAAATCATTGTAAAATGTCCGGAAACATAGGGTTAAATAGAGCTCAAATGAAAGCTCAGATGTTCAACTACAAAAGTAGAAAAGCATTTCACAGAAGAAAAAATCGCCAAAGTACTTGGATATCCTTAAACCATTAAATAAAGATAATCAAAACTGAGAAGAGGAAATTTCAATTGCAAACATTGAGGTATCCGTTATCCAACTTGGAGCTATCTTTACACCTGATCAAGAATTACAAGAAATCTTGAAAGCATTCTACCATTGAACTATCGACGAAAAAACTATCCCTCATGTTTTCACAAAACACATCTCAACAAAAAATATAAAAATTTTCGTTAATTCTCGTTCTCCGTATTTTTCCAGACACTCACGTGAAATTAATCTAACAAATTAGCATCACGAGTGTTTGAAATTTTCTCGCGTGTGAAAAAAGAATGTTTCAAAGTAAATCAATCAGTCCTGAACAGCCGGGACTTCAGTTCTCCACCGACTACGCTAATTAGTACTAATTGACCGAGACGAGCGTCGGTGGAAGGCGAACGGCCCGAGTCTCTCTCGCGGAAGGTCGAAAAATCAGTTCGAGCTCACCTTCCCACAATAATTACATTGTTTTATCACCTCAACCGCGCTTCCGATTAAAATATTATCAATAAACACCTCGAGTCATTCTATTGATTAATCCGAATACATCTTGTGATCACGTGCAGACGCTGCAAGAATTACAGTCTCGTAATGAAAATCGCTGATTAAAGTATCACCTCGCGTCGCGAGTATCAATTCACAATTCATGATGACGCAATCGTAATTACGTCTCGTATTTTACTCTCTCCGTTTGGTTTATCGATCGAGTTTCTACTTCTTATCGTGCCGACTGTAATATCAATTACCAAGTGGCTATAATTTTTTTTTTCTCTCGATATTGGAGGCATTAGGTATGTGTACGAATTGAGAGGGGAGCTGACGTTGTGTTATTGTATTCGGGCACGTACCAAGATTATTGAGGCGATTAAAACGAACTCATGAGGACCCACGCACATGAAACAGTAAACAATACATGTCGGAGAGTCCACATGTACTTTTGGTTTTTTTAATTCAATTGCCGAAACTCGGGTATTGGTTATTTTCATATGTGGTTCATGCACGGACACAAAGTTGAAGAAATATTACCGAACAAGTGAAGTAATCGTGCACCCATAAAATAGTATATTTCGTAACGAGTGCAAAAAAGTGTTTTCCATCACGCTGTGACGAAAAGTTCACTTTTCGTCACAGCGTGATGAAAATGTTTTTTTTAAATCCAATAAAAATCTTTATTTGAATTTTTTAGTCATTTCAAGAATATTTTTATTACAAATAAATAAACTTGGTTACTTGTTTCAAGAACAATGATTTAATTATATTAACCAAGCCACTTATTTATTTCAAATGAATGATTTTTAAAAATCGAATAAACAATTTATTTGTTTCAAATAATAGTACATTAGAGTACAAGGGCACAAATTTCGTTTTCAACGAATGTGTAGTTTACAGGCCGAGCCGAAGGCGAAGTCTGTACACACATTCGTTGAAAACGAAATTTATTACTGAGTGCTCTATAATATTTTATGTCAAGTCGTGCGAAGTCGAGTTGTGACCAGGCTGCGCGAAGCGCAGCGTGCGATAAACTCGACTTATTGCACGGCGCGACATAAATAGACTTCTTATTTTGTGAAAGAATTTCTAAAGTGTATTTTAACAATATTCATGGGTTATGTAGAACAAGGTCGTATGAACCTACGGAGCAAAAATTTGCAATCATATTCAAAAAATTATTTTAAACAATACGTCGGGGATTTTGGTTAAGTTGACTTTTTGATAAAAAAAAAATTTCAATCTCTAATTTTGAACGGCCGGAGCCAATTTTGACCGACAAAACTCATTTCTAAGAAAAAATTACACGGAAAAAACTGTTATTAATTTTTTTTTGTTAAAAAACGAAACAGTTTTGTTTTTCGAGATGAACCTCTGTGTTAGAAAAAAAATGAAATTTCATTGACAGTTGACTACCAATTCCATTCTTTCCTGAAAATAAATAGAAAACCAGAAAATTCCGGTAAATATACTTTTAAATTTTCAGGACAGTGACACTGAGTGGGATTTAGGGGAAAAAAATCATGAAATTTCAGCTTTCACTGAAAATTCAGTAAAATTGCTGAATTTTAAACAGCATAAAGACGAGAATTCCTTAATTTATTTGAAATTTCACTGTAATATGAATATTCCTTGCCATATTACATTGAATTTTCAGTGGAATCTGAAATTTCATGATTTTTTCCCTCTAAATCGCATTCAGTGTCACTGTACTGAAAATTCAAGAATATATTTACCGGAATTTTCTGGTTTTCTAATTATTTTTCGGAAAAAATGGAACTGAAATGTACAGCCCTCTTTGATCTTTCCACAAAATTCTGAAGTTTCAATGACGAAATTTCTTAAAATTGCATTGATAATTAAATTCGATAACAATTTGCAAAAAGTGTACTGGAAATTTCAGACAAAAATTTTCAACAGCTCCCCTTAATCTTCAAAATACACGTTACACGGAAAGAAATATTCAATAAAAATTACGTATCTTTTCCCTAATTCCGGAGCGAAATTTAGTTGTAGGCAATTTTACGGAACTGTCACGGACTTTTTCCGGAGCGTTCCGTAACTTTTATCTGAATCTCCTGTGAAACATTACGATACCGTCACTTAACTTTTCTGAGTCGATTCCGTAATCGGTGAGTGAATTGTGAGTTCCGTAATTTTTACTGAACATTTCTCTCCGTGCACATTTACAATACTTCAAACAAACATTAAAATCCCCTGAATACCCTGATACCCTGAAAATCTCAATGATTCACCCACACTCTTATCACGCAATCAACCACAAATTCTCCAAACAGAATCTAGGAGGAAAAACTCTTCATTCCATTCATATCTAGCAATCAGTGATTCCTGGACGGAATAATTCCTCATAACAGTCAACAACGGCTGCAAGCATCTTATCACAATCAGAGAATCCCCGAACCGCTCTTACGCAACACCCTTATCACGAAAATTCTGAAAACTCCCAGTCCCCATCAGAAAAAAAAATTGAAGAAGCCACTGATTTGTCCAGCGGGATAAAGAACCGGTGTACCGAGAGGGCATTAAAACAAAAAAAAATGTACACGAGGAATAAAAGGTAAAAGGAGATGAGTCGATAACCTCTGGACTTTCCTCCTATGGTTGTTTGTTCCCGGGGATACCCAACCGTGGGTACCTCATTATTAATCTTCCTCGATATCGTGAATGAGAATAGTGTTTACGGTGTTTTGGGTTCAACCAAGAAAAACAAAAAAAATAAAGGGACGCAGGGAGAGGAGGGGGGGGGGCAGCAACAGCCAAAGAACAAANGAGGGGGGGGGGGGGCAGCAACAGCCAAAGAACAAAACGAATGAACCTGAAAATTCATTTTATTTTCTTTGAACAAGTTTCTTCTGTTATCGTCTTTGGTAGCACGTTTGAAAATGAAATAAAATGAGGAGCTGTAGAAAATTGAGAGAAAAAAAAACTACCGAGAATGAGAGAAAAACGTATTTGTTAGATAAGTAAACGATGGAGAATGGACTATGGCGAAGAGGCATTGGCTGGGCAAAGTGTTTAAGAGCGTTATCTTCGTTGGCTATTAGTCTTTCTTGGTGTGTGGGCCCACCTCTCTTGCTCAGTTTGAGTTTTTGCTTCAAGGGTTAAGTTAAGTAGCTGAACCCTATCTCAACTCACCATCTACCCCCGTGCTGGATGCGTTGACCAGTAACCCCGGAGGGGGGGNGGGGGGGGGGGGAAGGAATGGTTTTGAATAAAAATTATCTGGACAGGGGGCATTGAAATTCCATTTTGAATTGTTCTCTGGATGGATCGATTTATTTCGGGGCTTCATTTTTTTTCTTCGTGAGTTATTGCTCGCTCATTTTACGGATCGGATGGGTCAATTTCGTGGGGCTGGAAGAGGTGCAGTTGACAAATCGATTCGTCAAGCAGTTCTTTCGGGAGGGGTTCATTCATCGGGATGTGTTCATTCAGGGGGACAAATTACGGGTGATTAATTAAGTTGAGTGGATGGCGATGGGGATTGTCTGGAGCTGAGGTGACATAAGTTCTGGGTTTGTTTTTTTTTTGACGGATATGTGTCAAGTGGGGGGTAATAACGTATATGGGGCACTAGGATGCCAGTTGGGTCAAGGTAAATGAAGAAAATATTAGGAAAGACCCAGATCTCTACACAGAAAGAAATTTTTGATAACAATTATCCTACCGTTCTGTAAAAAAGTATTAGGAGTCATCGTTTTCTCATTTCTATCCCGAAATTTATTAAAAATTAATATATGATGATAAAATTGTATTCTACGTTAGAGAAATTTTATCCTGATAAAAATAAAAATTACCGTGCCGGTAGAGTAACAATTACTGTACCGGTAGAGTAAAATTTACCAAGCGTTCTAGAATTTTCGTTGTTATCTACATAAAAATTATTGGACTGGACTTATGCGTCAGGATAAAATTTCTCTAACGTAGAATAAAAGTTGATCATCATATATTAATTTTGACTAAATTTCGGGATACAAATGAGGAAACGATGACTCATGATACACTTTTATAGAACGGTAGGATAATTTTTATCAAAAATTTATCTCCGTGTTGCTCGATTTTAAAGAGTACCTCGAGAGTCTTCTTTTTTCCAAATATGTTTATAGTAACATACGTTTTTGATTAAATTATTATTCTATTTTTTTCTTCCAGTAATATACCTTTGATTATTTCCCCTATCACCATTCCAAAGAATGGAATTGCGGTATTGGACGTCTCGTGGACCTGTCAAAAGAAAATTATTTTGACAATTTCCTCAATTCTGATTTTGACCAATCAGAGTGCAGTAATTGGGGTTACGTAACACGTTTCACACTGATTATTTTTCCCAATCGGATTCCGACCAATCAGAGCGCAGTATTTGAGGCTACCCGACAGTTTTATTTCGGATATTTCCTCCTAGCTTTTGAATATAGTCACTACGGAAAAAATGTCGTTCGCGCCTAGTGCCACTAGCCTTCGGCTCGGCGTGCCAACCTCACACTTGCCAAAATCCCCAGTGGCCCTCGACACGAAATATACTATTTCGTTAGCCCTCGAGTGGTCGCACCTCTCCACCAAACGTATCTGGTCGCGTGATGAGCGCTGTGCTGTTCCGTGTATTTTACCATTGTGAGAAAAAAAAAGTTAAAAAAAAAAGATGTATTTATGAGTAAACGAGTAACTTTGAACTTCCAACTAACAACTAATGTCAGTATAAAACGAGAAAAGCGAAAACATTATTCAAAAATTGATTTCCATTCGGCGCGAAAATTTGACATTTAGAGGTTAAACACAGAGATTTTGACCGAGTCGAATTTTTAAGGAATTTTAATTTTTGATCGGTGCAAAGATGTACAAAACAAAAATTGTTTAAATGTTTGACATGGTGGAAAGTAGGAATTCCAATTTTTTCAGATTTTTTCTCAACAACGTTTCAGCGTAAAAAATAAAAATCGAGACAGAATGGCGCTCGTGCCATGATGCGACCGATCGAGGGTTAGTGATGTTATCTACAATGAGTGGTGAAAGGTGCCTTTTTTCGTCTACGAGTAAACAAAAGTGTAATTTTCAGTCGAGCCAGATTTTTTTCTGAACAGAAAAAAAATCATCAATTAATTTTGTTTATTTTGGTACATCGCAGAGCTAATCATACCATAAATATTTAGGCTGGTCACGAGAAATACATAATAGAACTTGGGGCTGCTGCAGTTCGAATCTCCCAGCAGGACCATACGAATGCAAAGAGGGAACCGAGAAGGATGAAAATGAAAAGGGTCCTGTTGGTGTTTACCTACGGGCCGTGTCGCACGGTAGTTAGGGTCCACTCGTTCCAAAAGCAGCGTGCATAATCGCGCGCAAGCGAGAAGAATCTTCCATTCGTGTACACTTTATAATGTATACACACTTGGAGTTTTTCGGAGACTAAAAAAATTGGAATGCGAGTTGAATGAGAAAGTCACTTCTCAATGGATTTTTCCGGTGGAGTGGATTTCTGGGAAGTGTTTCAATGGCCCCGAGATGTTCACTTCTATTTTAAAAATTTTTCTTTTCTCGATAAGACAATCCGGTATAAAAAAACAGGAAAACGAGAATATCTCGAGAACTTTGCATGAACGGGTATTATATGTTGTGCTTGATTTAGATAGAACTTCTATCTAAATAAAAAATTTCGAATATTTTGAAATAAAAAAAATTGGAAACGTCTGAAAAACGAATCGCATTTTCTCAAAAACTATCATCTCAATCGGGCTGAAATTTCGCACAGAGTTAGTCCTCATTAAGGCCTATAATCTGACAAAATTTCAGATTTTTTGGAATTACTTTAGCCACTTATCTACTTAATTTTCGAAAAATTGACCACCGGGAAGGTGGCGATAGTCATATACAGACATTGTCGCCAAACTTATTTCTTTTGCGTTTTAGACCATTCTACATCATTTCCAATCAAATCTAGAGAATGTCAAAATTAAACAATTACAATGCTTCCATTCGGAAGCAAAAAATTAGAAAAAATAGTTTTAATTTTATTCATTCATGAAATCTTTAAAAGTGGTCTTATAACGCAACTCTATCGATTGACTTCAACTTTAGTTCAGCCATACAAAATGTGTAAATATAATTAAATCCTCAATTTTTTGGGTTTTTTGAATTTTTTTCTCAAAATTGCCACAGGTGAAAAATCTTCAAAATTATTCAAATTCATAATTTTTCTCATTATGTTGTGAATAAATGATTCAAAAAATATGAAAAAATCCTACTTTAATTACTCATGATATATTTGAATTTTTATGTTACAACTTTTCCAATTTTTTACCTCAGTCAATTGTATGAAGAAAAATCCGGAAACTAAAAAAAAAGAATTTTTGAAACATGTGCTTGGAAAAGTCCCTTTTCGTTTACAGATTTTTGTGCGTAAAAGGCCACTTTTCGTAACTTTTAGGAGTGTAAACAAAAAGTGACTTTTCCTTTACGCAATTTTCTTTTCGTTTACATCTGCTAACTTTATAGTTACAACTTAGAGTTGACTCCGCTGCCACCGTTTGAAAGGTGGCGTACATGCTACTTTTTCCGCCAATCCAGTGTCGTTATTCCTGTAACTACGTGCATAGCTGAAAACATCGGCCAAGCCCTCTTCACCAGATTGCATCACCCATTCGGCAGCCATTACGCGTAGTCATTCGTCTCGAGTTATACGTGAATTTCCAAGTGAAAATATGTCAGAAGATAAGTTTTGCGATTCGCAGTATGCGAATCCTCCAACCCCACCCCATTTACAACAGACGTACAATAAAACATAAAGAGATTTGCTCCCAACAAAATCAGGGGACCTCTACGAAAAGAGCTACAACAGTTTCGTGGAATGGCAAGAGGCGCAGGGGACTACATCGACTTCTGCTCGTGTGTTACTGTCATATTTTATTGAATTGTCTAAGACACGCGCCCCAACAACACTGTGGAGTGTCTACAGTAAATTAAAAAGTACCATTCAAATTCATCACGGGGTTGACATTGGTACTTACAAAGAGCTGACTGCACTTTTGAAGAAAAAATCCAAAGGCCACAGGCCCAAGAAGGCTCTTGCCTTTACTGGACTTCAGGTTGAATATTTTTTGTTGAATGCGAGTGATTCACAGTATCTTTTCGAAAAGGTTTGTTTGTAATATCGTTGAATTTTCAAAAATAAACTTTTGTCATCAGGCCGCCCGTAATCCTAACCTAACTAGGGTTCGGATTATGAAACCTTATTCGACTTGAAAAAAAAAATTATGTACACAATAATGAGAATTTTGCCTTAAAATTTTTTTTTCTTCTTTTTCACACCATTTTGTTTTCTTTCATCAGGCTGCATTGGTAATTGGTATTTTGGGAGCCTGCAGAAGGGAAGAGTTAACACAAATGCAGACATCTGACATGGAAGTCTTTTATTCAGACAGAGATCGATCCAGAGTGAATCCTATGATGCATATCAACATCCCATTGACGAAAAATAGTCAGCCCAGATCTTTTTTGGTAAAAGGAGAGTTTTATCGAATGCCTAACGGACGTTAGGCGGTGTTTGAGGTGAATTTGAGAGTGAATTTCTGTGGTTCCCGGTAGCTTAGTCGGTAAGAGTGCCCGGCGCGTATCTGGGAGACCCGGGTTCGATTCCCGGCTGGGTGAAGCGGAAATTTTTTCTCTCTAAATTCTAATTCTCTTAGAGTTTTTTTTTTCCGAAGGCCTTCGGCTCGACTCGTGCTCCTTCCACTTGCCTCATCTCGTCTATCGCTCTGCTGCGCGGGACCTACGACTCTCCCTAAAAACATTACCCCACTCGTATTAATATCCCCCCTTTTTCACACTTGTTACGTAATGTACTATTTCAAAAGAGTCCATTCAGTTATGTTTCTTTACATATTGTTGCGTTTCCCCCTTCGAAACCCTTAATTTGTATTCTATCAGAAGCATACCCATGAAGCTGGCTAGAGACGACTGTCATCTGGATTCACCGACATTCTTTTTACTGTTTTATCCAAGAGAGAGATCATCTTGTCTATATCCGCTCTTCTTAATTAATAAACTGTCCGCCCCAGTTATTTAATAATTACGTACTGTCTATCTTATTTCTGGCAACGTAACACCATTATGTACATGTGAACCAACATTCAAGTCAATCTACTGAGAATTGCGTCATGCGGACACTTGGAGATTTTAATCCTCTAAAGCCTCTTTTTGATCAACAAAAAATCAATACTCAATTTGTTTCGTATTTTTTTACATTAAACCTGAAGCAGTAAGCTCATCAGCCCGATAGACGAAAAACAAGTACGATTAATTATCGAAATTTATTCATTCCAATGAATTCAATAATTTCCAGAATTTCTCCGACATTTTCCGCTCGTCTCTATCCAATTATAAACATTTTATCTTTCTCTAAAGCGCATAAAATAAAAAATCAATTTGTTTTCAATAACAGATAATAACATCCTCCCCATTTATTCTCCCGTAATCGTGTATGCCCGAGGTTAACCAGAGCTGAATTTACGCGACAATTTGCTGGTGAATGACACTTCGGTGAGATGTAAAATGAGAAAGAGTTGAGAAATTATGATAACTCGAACCCCCCCCCCCCCTATACGAGTAAGAAAGAAGTACAAAAATAATATGTAGAAGAAAGGAGGAGAATGAGAGAATTTTGACCCGGTCGAGCACACACGTTGCAGGACATTTGTGTTCATAGTTTTTCGCCGTGGGGCAAGACACAGGACGGCAACAATAAAGCCAGGGGGAACTGTTATACGACCGCTTGTAAAATCTTACGAGGATCGTAACGCGATGATGACGAATATAACGATTCTTCAACATTCAACTGCTCAAGGCGCGCAATGCGCCACCAGGAGAACATCGTGGGCTTCACTCGGCCTGTCATTGTACACATGTGAATTATACCGTTATCTTTTTATTTACTCCATCGATTAATTCCTAAGGTTCATATTTACGGCGACAAATCATTCTGGGTGAATCACAACTTCAGGTTCTGCCGCGATTTTCTGTCTGTTTCGATATACACCTGCAGGGAGAGCACTGTTGGATAAAAATTACATAGAAAATCGTGGCAAATTTTATTGTGCGAAAGGTAATCGTGAAGCGAAATGTAGTTCAATGAATAAAATACCTGTTTGTGGAGGATATTTTACGATTACGATGAAGGCACAACTGAACAGAGAGGATCTATCCGAGGAGCTATTCACAGAAGTCCCTCGAAATCAATTGTAATCCCAACGAAATCAATGTAATCATTGTAATCACATGATTACCATATTTGCAATCAAGTTTTGATAAGCAAGTGGTAATCATTTGTAATCAGTGTAATCTTTCGTAGTTGCTCCTAGTGAGACCGTGAATTTTGTTTTTGAATTTTCGAGCGCGTCATTTCTACCAACGATAAGTCTCAGAGATCCCTGGATCAATTTCTCTTGGAATCCCAGATGTTTATGTTTCAGAACCTTGCATCGCCAATGCGTTTTGCATAGCGCATTTTTCCGGAGAAAATTGATTCAACAGAGTTCAAATTTATTATTCTGGAGAACCAACGACTGAATTATCTCTGAATTATCTGCTGGTAAGTTTCATTCTCCATCAATGGTATATATTCAGTAAATTTATTTTGCTGATAAAACATGAGGGAAATGTTCGATTAATTTTGGAGGTCGAGTGGTATTCGACGGATTATTTTTGGTAATCGGATCTGACTTTCTTTCACTTCACAGGATAATATTTGACACTTATTTGGTTAGAGAAACAATTGCAGAGCTAGAGGGAAATTATCAAAAGCTAGGCGGAAATAACCGCTGTAATTTTAATTGGGAAGTACTTCATGTTATTGAATACTGAACTCCGATTGGTCCAGGGGAGGCCAGATCCGATTACCAAAAATAATCAATATCATTTCCTAGTTTTTCTATGCCTTTCCCATACGCGAAATTCGCTGTAAGAAGAATCTTCATCCAATCAAATACATAAATTCCAGCCACATGTCAATGACCTCATCAAAACATCAAATGCTCCTGTTGAAACAAGATCCGACATGTTGGGCCACGAAGACCTCAACAAAATGTCAGTGCCAGCGGAAACGAGGGATGATAAAAATCTGAAGAAGTCGAAAAAAATGTTGGAAAATTCAACGAAGAAGAAGAAAAGACAGGAAAAACATATCTGTGCCAAGCGATTATCCACAGGTCCCCAAATTATCCACGCTTCAATCCACCCCCATCCCATTCCAAGGCATCTGTTTCCATTTTTCGCCGAGTGAAAAAAGAAGAAGAATTTCCATTGACACCCCGAAAAATTGGCAAGGGGCGTGTAATCAATGTCCATGAATTTTTCAAGACTTCCTACAAAAAAATAAAGGAAGAATATTTTCGAAGACTGTCGATTAGTTGCGCAGCTTGCTTCATACCGATTTCCAAGCTTCCAAGCTGTTTTTGTTGTCCCGACTTCACAGTTGGGGGTCAGCAGTGGACGCCGTAAACATGCGAAAGCCCGTGTTTGAGGACGACAGAAGGAATAAAAAGAGCCCTCTCTGTCTCCCCTCCCGCCATTGCCGCGCTGTACATTTTCGGAAGTTGAAACGGAAGGAAGGAAGAGTGGAGCGAAAAACCCTTGTCCCAGTAGTTCACGCTCAGTGGAGGGCCGATTACGTGGCTCGTTGTTGTCGTCGATTGTTTTTGCCGTGTCAAATTGTTTGGCCCTCCATTCCTTTCTTGTACTTTTTTTCTCCCTCCGGTGTGATTTAGGAGCGCCCTTGAAGACCCCCAAACGACTTCCGTGGTACAACCAAAGCCGAACAATTTCTGACCTCGGAAATTGTTCTATCTTTGACAGGCCGAAGACACCCGAAACGGAAGCCCACAAGTGCTCTGGAAATTTACATCTAAAGGTTTCGCGTGAAAGTTGACCTGAATTTTTCGCTGGTTGGTGAAGGTGACTCGGAGGCTCAATTGATTTTTCGGCTGGTGGTGACGGGAAATAGGCTTGTGTGTTTCTGAAGTGGTGGAGATAAACTTTTTGAGAATTGGAAGGAGAAAATAAAGTCGATTTCACGGAATTTCAATTATTCAGGGAAAATTTGATTTCAATGACTTTAAGGGTCACGCGATGGGGTTCAGTGACTGCTCTTTTGACAAAATTTGGCAGAATTTTCTGAAAACGTCCTTGACTTTGATTTAAGGGTATCCAAGTACTTTGGCTATACATTTTTTGTAGCACTCAATCGGCGCCACAAAAAAGGTAATAACAAAAATTTCGCCATCTCCCTTAGATTCCGAGATATTGAATCAAAACTGGTCAATAGCCAAAATTAACTTATCTCCTTTTACCACTTCGCTACTGAATTCAATTTCATTCGGTACAAAATTTTGACATAGAGTTTTCAGAAGATTTTGATAATTGCACGGTGCGAAATATTCAAGAAAAACGGAACATTTCACGTAATCCGCAAGCGAGAATCGTTTTCAGTGAATTTCTATAGGAATATAAGAGAATAAATCTGAAACGTTCAGTAAATTTTCGGGTCTGTCACCGAAAAAATACGAAAAAGTCATGTAATTTTTCTGGAAGTTGTAAAATCTAACAGAAACTTCAAGATTTATTATGCCTCAGAACATGAAAATTCTCGGATGTTTAAGATTTTTTACGAAAAGTTCCGGAAAAATTACGGAACGTGTTGTTAAAATCTCCCCCTCACGGTGACTCATGGCTAGCCGTGAGGCGTCGGACGGATGAGTAATTTTTACGGAACAGATCGTAGAATTTACGTGACGATTGACACTTTTTATTGAATTTTACTTCGCTCCCAGATTACGTTTCGAAACGTAATTTTTACGTCTTTTTTCTGGTAATTTTTATTGAATATTTCTCTCCGTGTGATTGGTGCGAGTACGGACCCCAAAAAATTGTCAATGCGTTGGGTTTATTTGAGAATAGGAATACAAATTTTCATTAATTTTTCAGTCCCGGGAGTTTCATGTGAGACAAAAAAATCGAAAAGCTGCTGCGATTCCCCCATAGCGCGTCCACTCACGGATTAATGGTAGCGTTTTGAAGCAGAAATTTCCTCGGCCATCTATAGGCATCAGCTTCATACCCCCCTTCATAATTGACCCAAATGATAATGTGAAAACATGCTGTTCGATTTTTTCAATCTCGCAAAACTTGTTCCATCGGGAAAAAATTTCCCCAAGACATATAGGATGATCACTTCCGGTTGATCGACAAGCATTACGCCAATACACTGTTATTCTCACTCCTCGTAACGATAACCAGTCGTTAATGTTCGATTAAAACAGCAGGCTAAACATCCCCACTGGCATAAGACGAAACAATCTCGTTTTTCCCCGGCATGATCGTGTGTATAACCCATGCACGGTAGCACGCACCGATTAAAATAAACAAGGCCCAAGCGGTGTCCACTTTCCATCGACTATTCAAGAAAGCCTCAACACTTGTGCCTCAGCATTAAACAACTCTCGATTCATTTATTTTGTTTATTTTCGTCGGGTCAACGCGATGTTTACACTGATCAACCTAATAACCGTTAACATATTTTAATGAAGGTTATTAAATCCTCAAACAAATTTGCGAGAGTGATAAGACCGGGGAAATGTTGATTAACAGCTTAGATAAACGTCAAGTTCTAAAATTAATGGATAAATTTAATGCAACAAAATTTATTGAGAATAGTGATTTAGTAGTTTTGGTGAACTATTTGTTTTTTGGTCTAGTTTTGTGCGCTCATTTATTAAATTCCGCCGTAATAAGGAACCAATTTCTTATTTTCAGATAATGCCTTCTGAAATCAGTAATTTCATAAACAAAAAAGTTTGGATTTGCAGGGACGTTTCACTGATTTTCACGAATCGATCCCCAATCATTAGGGATTCACGATTGTGAAATTCAACGAGTGTAAAATTCTGAAATTCAGTGATTTTGTCATCAATTTTTTGTGATTTCATCACTAATGTCCCGCGATGTCATCATTAATTTTCGGGATTGTCAGGGACTGACATCTCTAATTTTTAGGAATGTATTACCATACGAAGAGAAATATTCAATAAAAATTACGAATCTTTTCCCTAATTCCGAAGCGAAATGTGGTTGTAGAAAATTTTACGGAACTGTCACGGAATTTTTCCAGAGCGTTCCGTTATTTTTACCTGAATCTTCTGTGAAAAATTACGATCCCGTCACATAAATTTTCTGAGTCGATTCCGTAATCGGTGAGCGAATTATGAGTTCCGTAATTTTTACTGAACATTTCTCTCCGTGCAAATTTCAGTGATGGAATTGTCCAGTATCACCAATACTTGGTGATAGATTTCTAAAAATCAGCGACACGTTCCTAAAAATCCAAAACTTTTCTTCTTTGTGATTCGCGAAATTAGAAGCTTTTTCCTTGTACACTGAACGAAGAAAAAAAATATAGTACAAATTATGCTATATATTTAGTAAAATTCGACATAATTTTCTCATTTTTATCCGGAATATAGTAAAAATCGAGCGTCATAAAATTTTATTGAAAAAAACGAAATTCTATTCTCTCTTAATGAAATTTTTGTCCCAATATGAACGAAATATATCGTTGAAATGAATGTAATTCTGCTCGATATTTCCACGCTAAAAATACTGATGACTCGTCGGTCCCACGAATAAATGAACAGACTAAGTCTCAACTTCGCACCTCACCTCAAGAATCCCCCGATCTCACTTCATCCAGCCAAATTTTTATTCTCTCATTCTTGTTTCACATCCATCGCACCGCAGTCTTATGTACGTGTTTGCCCGCCTCGTTAACGCCCCGCGCGGTCCGCTACAGTACTTCTAACCTCACTTCTTTATTTTTTCGTTCACGTGTATATAATACAAGAATCCCTCCTTCATCTTCTCCCTCAACTTGACTCCCTCGCATTATCGTTTTCCACTTCTCTCTTCATTTCTTTCTCTTCACAGCAGCGAGAATGTTGAGGTTTGCATTGCGCGTGGAAATAATCTCCGGTTTACAGCCAGTTCACACGAGAGGTTAGGATCTAACGAGGCGCTACCTAGCGCTGACGGACAATTCGATTTTAATGGAATATCATGATCAATGTTATTTTTTTGCACAGCCAGGAAAATTTCCGAGTTCCGATTCATTCATTTTGATCTGAGATTGGTCACCCTATGAGGGAAACCCCGCCGCGCGTCGTTTGTCATTAATTACGATAGACTAACTGGAAAAATAAAAAAAAATTGGCTTTGTCAATTGAACTGTCTAAAAAATTATAGTATATAGTAGGGTAGGGTAGGGCAAAACGGGCCCCTAGGGCAAAACAGACGACTGACAGAAAATTTGTAATTTTTGTTTTTTTTTCTTTCCTTCAAATCAGGAACACTGAATGTGTTGAATTAAAAGTGAATTTCTTGGATCATAACTATCACAAGGATTTTATAGACTAGAAGTGTCGTTGAACCGCAATTTGATCAGAATTGCTAATCACCTCAAACTACAAACGGCTTTGAAATTTTGTTTTTGCTTCCATTCGGAAACAAAAACGAAAATGATCAATGTTCCGTCAGTGGTCCGTTTTGCCGGCCTAATCCGCTTTGCCCTACCCTCCCCTAGTTTTTAGAACAACATATTTCCCAAAATAAAAAAACCAAATATTTCCGACAGATGAATTATTTTTTCCCACGTTAAATGAAATTGCCCATGACGCGACGTTGCCGGAAACTCGCTAAGCGCGCCCGAGCAGTGTAGAGTGAATTCGGCAACGCTAAAACCTAAATAACACGGCGGGGAATCCCCGCGGAGGTGACCAAGTCGCCGGCTCGCGTTTGGTGACCAGACTAGGGTTAATGAAACTATTCTATTTTGGGTGGTATTGTCTCGGGATATAGGGTAAACTACTCAGTAGATGGACACTGCCCTATAGACGGACGCGTTACTTTTGTGTAGGAAATTGCGCAAAAAAAATACTGAAATGTGAATTGTTGCTTTCAATTTTCACCAATTGTTGTGATTCTTGGCCCCTGAATAGCGATTTTTTTCGATCAATTTGTTTTTCAATTCCTAAACCGCAAACGTCCATCTGCTGGGCAGTTTACCTTACCTTAACAACAAAGACATTTGATTCAAATAAAAATAATTTCCTAAAAATTTGAAGTTCAAAAATTTCGATAACTGTGAGAACAAAGTTCAATTGTAGGGTTTCAGAGCGGAAATCTTCCAGCCTTTTCTATGACACTATTTTCATCCCTTCTTCATCCTCCCCCCCCCCTCCTCCCCCTCACCGCTACTCTACAACCCAATGAATGAAAAAAAAACAGAATGAAAAAAGAGAATGGTTAAACAATGCATAAATAGAATGTTCGAGATCCTTCTTCTTTTCTTAATTTTTATTTTCCCCAGAAAGAACACGTATTTAAACTGTTGCCGTAAGAAAACCATTAGCAGCCGCCATAGCAGGGACAAGAAGTTAAATTAATTACGCCTGGTTCGCTGGTAAATTCCATCAATACTTTGTGACCACCATTGTTATTTAACTTTTTTTTCCATTATACTGACCGATGCTTTTTGACATACCTCCCCCCCCCTCCCCTCTCCCTACTCATTCCCCCTTTGTGGCATCACAGGCATTCCACGGCGTCCACTCAACGTTCGACGTTTTAAATTAGGAACGATAAATAAGAAGAACGAAAATGATTTCATCTTTTTTGCAATGAAATCCCTCGGTCTCATCCCCCTCGTCACTGACCGCTCGTGAATTCCGTTGAGTATAGCTGTACCGCGAAAAATAACGTTGGTTTTTAGAAACAAACCTGACGAGACGAGTAGCCATTTTGTACACATTTGATTTAAAACTCGATACCTGTTGTCCTTTCTTTTTGTTATGGTACAGAAGAAATGATGGGGATCATATGTTTGAAGGAGGCGATGGTTGGGTTACCGCCCCATTAATTACATATCTTTCACCCTTTGTCCATCCCATAGGGACTCGTGTTCAGCCACTCACAATTCACCAGGTCTTGATAAAAAGGAGAATCAACCCTCCTTTATTCTGCCATTGTTCCTATCTCCGCATCAATTACAAAGTTTTTGAACGAAAGTTTGGTTTATTGGAAGTTGTGCGGGATAATTGCACTGCAATTGAAGATTAGTGGAATAATTAATGGACTGGGGGAACTTATTCTCCAAAAAATTTCGAACCAAACCAGCGATAGCGTGCAATGTTCTGGTCTCGTGCTTTAAAATGTTCTTATACTCAAGTATGATTTAGGCACAAATGAACTCACTCTACACTGAGAGAAAAATCTGAAGTTCGATTTACAATAAGAAAATAGTTGAGGCATTTTGGTGAACGATACGATTTTTTTTGTATGCGGCACATAACATTACAGTAACTTCACAAGCGTAATTTTTGCAAATCAAAATGCAGTTGAACTAACTAAAGTTCAAAAGTAACCACGACAAATCTATCGTGAGTAGAACTATAAAATAATTGCAGTGACTACATTCCATCGTAGTAATTACTTCTCCGGCCATAGTTACCGTAACCCATGAAAAATTGTTGAGGACTTATTGACTATAATTTGATGGTGATGGAATATAGTCAGAAGAATTATATTTTTCTCTCAGTGTAGTCGCGAAGAAAAATCGTTAATCTTCAAGTATTTGTTGTTTTCATGATTTTTTAAATGCACGGTTAATCTTTCGATGTACATATAATATATTCATCATATATACATCATGAATATATTACGATAGTCATAAATGAGAATTTGTTGAAGTCTCGCGAAGCGCAAAAGATTCTGAGAGTTAAGCCATTGAAAATAATTTACATCTCCTAAGCAAATATGGTCTGTATGTTAGAATATTTTTCTCTCAGTGTACATTTCTCTGTAATTTTTATGGAGTGACAGTTTCACTGAAATCTGAAGGAATTTCATCAATGAAAATTCATATATTGATGGAAAAATTAATGGAAATTGAAAGATTCAGTTCAATTGATCCGTAAAAATTAACAGGAACCAGAGAAATTCAAATGAATATATTCTTGAATTAGCAATCAATTGAAAGTTCAACATTATTTAATACTAAATATTCATATTTTCACTGACAATTCAAGTAAGTTAGCGAATTTTCGAATTCCTCGGGATTTTCAGTGAGATGTAAAATTTCATGATTTTTCTCTTCTAAACTGAATTCACTGTCGCTCTGCCAGAAATTAGTAGCAAACTATCTATGAAATTAAAATTTTTTTCTACACAGAGAGAAAAGTTGCATAAAAATTATGTAGAAAATCGTGGCAAATTTTTCTGTAAGAAAAAAAAACACGTATGGATGCAAAAATTATCCTCCTGTACAGTACAATTTCCCACACCGGTAGGATATATTTTTTACACCCATCTGAAGGTCAAAGGGATGAATGGAAGTGAAATTTTACCGAACGCGTTCGTTAAAAAATCATTCTCCGTTGCAGAAAAATTATATGCAATACTGTGCAATTATTCACGTTCAAAGGGATAATTTTTGATGGAATGCAGGGTAAATTTTACAGTTTCGGCACAAATTAACCTCATGTTCAGTAAATATTTCCGGGCCAACAGAAAAAAATAGACTATCCGTCTCGCACTTTTTCCTTGATATAAGGTGAAACAGCACTGAAAATCGAGTTCGTTCTACAATTACATGACTTATTCGGTAATTTTTCTCTAACTTTTTTCTCTGCGTAACAATGTAATCGTTACCGTGCATAACCTCGGCCTCTGGAACGCTAATCACTCTCATTCAGAAAGCTGTCCAAAAACTCTGATTCAATAGAAGAAAGAACAAGCACCATTCAATCATCCATTGTTCCCATCCGCACACTAATTAGGAACATCACCAGAAGCCGTTAATCGGCAATATCTCCTGACCAAATGGTACTATACGTATGACTGAGGTTCCATTTTGACCTTTAAAAAAACCTCAAAAGTATCGAAAAAAATTAAAAAACTCCACTCCGCCATTTTCGAATTACTGATGTTTAAAAACGGTCCGTTTTCCCGCAACTTCTCCAGGTATACCCCGATATGAGTGCGTAAAAGTGGCATTGGGTTCGTGAGAAGGTAGTAGCAATCTTCCCACGAGTATCGGATCGCATTTTCCATCACAACCCATAGGAAATCCTCATGTAATAGGCACGCACATGTCATGACGTCACTCCTTGAAAATTTCGTAGGACAATCTCTAATCGAATATATCGTAAATACCTTGAAAATGAAGCTTTGTCGGTGGGATAAAGCCTCACTTTACACATGGCGTCATGGAATAGTATTTTATCTAACGAGTTCATAAATTACGTTGTTGGTCAGCGTGAGGGATATAGCGGGAGCTAAAGCCGAGGATTGTAATCACAATCGTCAAAACCTTCATTTACCAGGAGTTACCCGGCGCCCGCCGAGGTGAAAAAATATCACGTCAAAGCCAAATTTTTCTCCCGCAAAGCCAAGAGCGAAATAGTATATTTCGTAACGAGTGCAAAAAAGTGTTTTTTGGCGAGTGGGAGGTTTATATCACGAGCCGAAGGCCGAAGGCTCGTGATATAATCCCACGAGCTAAAAAACATTTTTTCACGAGTTACGAACAATATTTTTCATCACAATGTGGCGGAAATTGGACTTTTAGGCACGCAGAGCGTGCCGAAAGTTGACTTTTCGTCACAGCGTGATGAAAAATACGGTTTCAACCACGGGAGATAAAATAAAGAAGCCTTACCCACGTGTATACATAAAAATGGTTTATTTGAATTGAATAAACTTTATTTGATTCCAATAAAGTTCATTTTTCACACACCTGCACGGAAAGTTTGTACTTTGCTCCCTGATAAGGAGGAAAGTGAGTATTTTCGATCTTGGGGTTGAAAGTATTCATTTTTCTCTGGCTCATCAGAAAGTAAAATGCAAACTTTTCTTTGCGGACGTATTAAAACAGTATATGTCGATGCGAATGCGTAAAAGTGTTTTTATCACTTGTGCGTAAAGTGAAATTTTACGCACGCTCCACAAAATCCCACTTTTCACACATTGTTATGAAAAACATCGTTCGATACTCATGTGAAAAGTGTTTTTTGGCTCGTGGAATTATATCACTCGCCTCTGGCTCGTGCTATAGAACGTTTTATAAAACGCTTCATAAAACTTTTTATAAAACACTTTTCCGCACTTGTATCGAAATATACTATTTTTGACCCGTGAGTAGTGTGTTGCGCTCACCGAAGGCTAGTGCTACCCTCCCTAAGAGGCAAGAACACTTTTTCCATGAATTTCAAACTCCATTTTTCATTCATCACAATGTGTGAAAAGTAGAATTTTGCACACGCGTAGCGTGCTTTAGAAAATCCTGCTTTACGCACAAGTGATGAAATATACTTTTAAGTATAAAAAACATAAAAATCCCCTTCCCCAAAATTCCCACGTGTCTCCTCTCCAATTCCCCTAAAAGTAAAAAAAGTCATTAGACATATTTTCCGCATATAACTTCAACCTCCGGACTGCGCGTCAAACCCTAAAATAATACGAAATAACCCAGCCATAACGTGAAAATGCGTAATGCGAAAATTACTAAAAACAGGAATTAAACTTCACTTTACACACGGTGTCATGGAAACGAATTTTTAATTAGGCCCGTCAATAAAAATTGCCTTGCCAATTGCCACAATCAATAAAGTATAATAATCCCCTTTCCTAAAAATTCCACGTGTCTCCCTCCGACTCCCCTAAAAAAAAAAGAAGCCATTAGACATATTTTCCGCACATAACCTGAACCTCCGGAATGCGCGTCAAACCCTCAAATAATACAAAATAACCCAGCCATAACGTGAAAATGCATGTGTCCATCCCCAGAAGATGTTAAATCAGAGAAAACCCCGAGAGAGTGAAACACTAAGAGTGAAAAAAATCCAACTAAAATTACTAAAAAATAAAAGAAACAAGGACGGAATAAAAAGGAGGATGAAAAGAATGAAGGTAAAGCCGCAAGAAGAGCCGTAATACTCGCGGCGAATAAGGCGGAGGAGGTACGGAAAATAAGAAACAACCTCAACTTGCCGTGAAAGGCTTATATAGCGTCATATCTATACATCTGGAAGGCTTCGAGCTATATAACAACTTGTACCCCTCCCCCTCCTCATTCCTCACCGAACTCCCTTTTATTGTTTTTTTCCCTTTAAATCCTCTCGTTTCTCAAGCTCCTGACCGTGGTATGGCGCCCTAACCTCCATTGTACATACGCCCCGAACTTCGAGAATCGATCCTCAAGTATAAACTCGTGTAAGCCATTGTTTTCAACCTATGGAAATTAATTGAATTTATTTGAATAAGAGTACGATGGAATCGCTCGTGCATTTAAATGGTCAGGCCAAGCGTTTTTCGTTCAAACGCTCTTCTTCTTTGTTTTCTTAGGTGGGATGTCATACGGAAGTCATACATTATCGATCAACTGTTGTGCTGAGACCAATCGATATTCAATTAATTTTACTTTGGAGTTTGCTCAAATTCATCAGATTTTGCTGATCTTATTTGGCTTCACATGCGGTGCATGCCTGAGAAACTTAACTTTGTTAAGGGGAGACAGTCACGGGCTATTGGAATGAGATTTCTCATATTGAAGATCGATTGCATGTGTCTAAAAATGAATAATTCGTGCAAAAAAATTAATTGTTTATTGTTAATTTGCCCTGCAGACGCTTAAAATGTTAAAAATTGTCCAGGGCCTCCAATTTTGTAGCTAAAAGGTGTTTTTTTTTTCAAAATTTTAGAAAAAATCTGTGCAATAACAATTACGAATTAGTTTTTTAAAACTCAACTCCTACACAGCTAACTTCGTTATTTTTTAAATAAAAAATTACATCAGTCGTGTAAAATAACCCGAAAAGGGTGTCTAAAAGAATCGAAAATATATTTTTTGTAATACCTGCCTCAAAAGTTCACTTTTCGAAACCGTTTAGTGTGTATAAAGCGGTTGTTTTACGCAGAATGTGCGCAAAGTTCAGAGGTCGTGCGTACAGTGAATTTCGAGTGCGTAAAGCGAAGCTTTACGCACGAGCATTCACTTACGACCTTGAACTTGACGCACACCGTGCACAAAAGCAACCACTTTACCCCCACTACGGCTCCGAACAGTGAACTCGGCAGGTATTACAATAAATAGGATGTGTTACGCGTGCGTGCGAAAAAGTGGTTCTTTACGCACTTGTAACACAATATACTATTAAATATTTTATGCCACTCAGGCCTGAAACCGGCTGGATTACAAACTCGACGCTTCGCGTCTCGTGTCTAATTCAGCCGGTTTCAGGCTTCGTGACATAAAATTTTGTTCAGTACTTGTTGGGAAATTTCGTCCTTAACGTGTGTGGTTACATCACTCGCCTTCGGCTCATGCTGTAAACCCCACAAACGTTAAAGACGAAATTGCCCCACACGTGCTGAAATATACTATTGAGGATAATTTTTCTGCCTATTTTACATGACTCAAATTTTTATGTTAAACAAAACAAAATTAGCCGCGTAGGAGTCGAATTTCGAAAAACTAATTCGTAATTCTTATTGCACACATTTTTTCCTAAATTAAAAGGAAAACCTCTGTAGCGCAAAAATTGAAGGCCCTGAACGATTTTTAACATTTTAAGCAGATGTGGGGCAAACGAACAATAAACAATTAATTTTTCTGCACTAATGATTCATTTTGAGACATATAATCGATCTTCAATGTTTAAAAAATCCCATTCCAAATAGCCCGCGACTTATAACTCATAGTAGTCTCCCCTTAATGGCCATAACTCTTGCCAAAAAACAGGTGAATACACTGTAACATCTGAAGATAACAGAGGACAAGTATTTCGAAAGCAGAAGAATTGAGTATTTAGTCAATACCAAAAGCAAAACTTGTAGCAGAACAAAAACATCAAAATTGCGCATTGAAAACGGGAAATTAAATTAAAGTAAAACGCAGTGAATTCAAATCTAATTTCTGTTCTTTAGGATGATCTTTTTCCCTATGAATCATTGTTTACGTTATCTAAAGTCGATAGATGTGGATTCATCCAACTTATTCTGCAGAAAATTTTCTGATAGAATTTTTAGGCGTGCATTTTCCACGTTTTTTTGTTGGATTTTGTAATGTGATACAACAAAGAATACAGGGAAAAAATTGGGGAATTTGTGCCCAAGAACTTCAACAGAAAGAATCGCGAAAGAATAATTCACATAGGCAAATTTAAGTCTGTTGATTTTTTTGTCTTGCATTTTTTTGTGTGAAAAATCACACGAGTGAGTTGCGTAATTGCCAATAGGATCCGTCGCAAAGAAGCAAATAGAATTTTCATCAGGAACTCAATAAAAAAATTTACATCTGAAAGCCCCAGTTTTTTCATTCAACAAACAAAAACAACATCCGGGTTGATAGATATCTTTCCATAGGTGTTTTTTATTGAAATTAGTTCCAGTTAAAAATGTTATTTCGGAAATTAGTTTTTTTTTGCCAAAGTTATTTCAGACGTGCTCCCGTACATGGTTTTCTACATTAAAAATAAGAGACTGCCTCCGTTGCAACAATGCACAATGGAATGCCAAGCCATCATGAATTATACAGTTATTTATTTATCAAACTTTTAGATTCACCGCTCGCTATTTAAATCATTTTTCTCCCTGTTCCTTGTCTTGTTCTTTGGTCGGATAACATGAGGATTATATGGAGTGTCTCGGTATGTTTTCTGGTACCACTGGATAATAGTGAAGGACACATTGTTTTTTGTTTCTACATCCTTTTGTTTTGTTTGTTTGGTCTGAGGACATTATTCATGAGGATGGAGCTATGGGTGAAAACAAAATGGCTTGTAATTGTGTCACAATATTATTTTGCAGTTGTGTACATTTGGAGATGATTTGTGGTGAATGACAATACAGAAGCGGATGAGACCGTTGTAATTGTCCTGACACCGGAATATCACTCCCTTAAATTCAGGACAATGACGAGAAAGTACAAAGCGTTGGGCTTTTGCAGGTTACGCGCGTTTCGCGTGCGCTACACTGGTAGAATTTTTTTGAATCTGCTTTATTATACACCATTTTGACGAACAGTAAATACTCATCAACATGATATATGGATACGCTCATCAAAAAATATATAAAAAAAGTACATTATATGGGCCAATTCCATATATTTTTCAATTTTGTAAAGAAAGAAATAAAAATATGTAAACCATATATTTTGTACAAATTGGGCCAATTTAAGATATTTTTTTATGAATCTTTTAAAATATTAATTCTTCCGTCTGGATATCCCTGCCTAGTCCACTTAGGAGCATCGAAAAATCCAATCAAAGTTAATTTTTCAAGTGAAACGCGAAAATTCAATTTTCGCCTAAAACTCTCGTAGGTCAAGGAAAATCGGTCAGAATTGGACAAATCAGGTATCATTTTTAAGCTGATTCAATAAGCTTTTGAATCAGTACATTACGTGTATGATTTATGAGCAAGGAAGTAGGACTCGAGCATAGAAAACCCCTTGAAAAGGAAAAACCTTGGTTTCAGACACGAATTTTTCTATAGGGGATTGGACGTTAGTTTTTTTTTAACTATACATTCTAGAGGCCATGAATTATTGGTGTTTGCACGCGGGAGAGAGGTGAAAGGGAAGAAAGTTACTTCAGGGCAAATATTGCTATTGCTGGTTGATATCTGAAGGGGGCGATGGGGAGAGGGCTGCTGATGGCGCTTGACGTTCCTTTCCCACGTCGGTCATTGTCGACCTCAAACCCCAATGGTCATCGGATCCTCTGTCGAAGGAAGGAAGTGGTCGCAGAGATCACTTTACAAGACAGCCCATACATGGGTTTAAAACCACATATTTAGATAGTTTTTTATATCGAATTCTGACATTTTTTTTGGTTGTTTAGGCTTCGATGAAGTGGACAGGATGCTGAATCATTTACATGACTTCATCGAAGTTTAATTTTTTTCTCTTTTTGGGCGATGCATTCACGCGATTTCAATCGCAAAGATGATTTTTTAATGTCAATGAGAACAGTATTGGAAATTTTTTATTAAGAATAGACGCGATTCATTTTTTGAAATAATTCTTAACAGAATCAACAGACGGAGAGAATTTTTCTAGAAAAATTCTAGTACGAGTACTGGCAAAAATTACAATCCACCGGCTGTGAAAAATTCTAGTGCTGTTAAGGTAAAATTTCTTGGTATTTCTGGTAAAATTTCTGGGGATTTCTGTGAAATGTTCACAGAAATACGGGGAAAAATTCACGTTTTCCCCAATAAAATTTCTAGTGCCGGCACTGGAATTTTTTCCTGACCGTCACTTTGCGCCTCTTTTCATGTGCTAGCACTAGAATTTTTCTCCAAAATTTTTGTTTTGTCCATAAAGAAAAAAATTCAGTGCAGCGCTAGATTTTTGCTTTGTCAATGAAGAAAACATTTGCATGATTTCATCGGAGTTAATTTATTTAGTTTTTGTGTGATGCCTTTAAGATTATTTTTTTTCATCAATGCGAAAGCATTGAAAATTTCCATGTAATAATACACTAGATTAATTAAAATTGTCGTTAAAATTCAAGTTCAACATTTCTTTTAATTTCCATTTGGTTGAAAATTTTGCGTAATTTGGTACTGAATATTCATGTTTTCATTAAAATCTCAAATAAATTGGGCAATTCTCGTCTTCTTGGTGCTCAAATATTTCAAAGTCAATTGATTTTTCAATTAAACCTGAAATTTAATGATTCTCTCCCCCTCAATTCAATATCATTTTTTTGAAAATTACTAGTCAACTCTCCATGAGAGAGTTGATTCCATTTTTTTTCTAATAATCGACTCTGAATAAATGACAAAATTATTGAATTCACGCCTTTTAGGGATTGAATCCCACGAAATAATTTCCAGAAATAAAATTCGGATTCAAACACTTGCAATTCTCTCCAATATACCATCCACGAAGATAAATGCACACTCCCAACAGTTTAAGTTTCCCTCGGCATAAACTTCATCGATTAAACTTCAGAATAAATTACGCTACTTGGGTTTCAAAAGGGAAGTTGAATGCATCGAAGAATTCACTCGAACGTTTCTTTAAAAAAAACGACCACGAACGCCTGTGTAACGAGACGGTAGTATGAGTTTTTGTAATATATGCGACAAACGAGAAAGCCCAAGACAAAGATACGATGTAAAATAAATGAACGAGAGAGTGAATGAGAAAGGGACCTAGAGCGTTCCACGATGGTGGTTACATTTTGACCCGTTTGACCCCATGCGCACTTCTCACCATGCATTATGGCGTTGACTCTCGGCCCTCGGCCCTTTCCCTCATCCTTTTCCCAGTGTGTTACCCGCGTTGTAAACAAGGGGGAGAGGGAAAAACTGTTGCTCTCAACCGAACATATTGAATTCCATGGGTATATTTTCACTTGGGGTACCGGAGTAAGAAATGAAACATGCATAACCTTGAAAATTTATTTAGAACTGGTGAAAAAAGCGCATGAATTTATTAGAACACTCGGAATTGTGTGAATGAATATTGAGAATTGCCGAAAAAGTAAAAAATCTGATTTAATTAGATTGTGATCCCTGGCTGCCATTTTGTCATGCACACGCGAGGAGCCAAAAAAACGCGGCAAGTTCAAATTTCCGTTAAAGCTGGGACAGAACTATTTTTCTTTGTCAAGGTACTTTTTATTTTACTAGCAATATCAGAATTGAAACCTCAAATATCTCAGAAATCAATTAAAAACTGACGAAAAAACTCGTACAATCGTCGAAGTTTTCAAAATTAATCCACACTGTTAGAGATTTTTTGAAAATTAAGCTATAGTTGCACTTGAATTCTCAATGTTGTGAATTTGAATTCAATTTAAGATCAAATCGTTCATGGAATCTCTCATTCAGGTTGAAAATTCAGGATAATTAGGTATTCCAGGTTAGATCATCACTAATATTTTGGTGACATCTAGAATTTTCAAATTCATTGCGGAAGCTGAGCACCATGTCCTACTGAATTTTCAGTGGATTAAAAATTTAGGGAAATTGTTGTTTGAAGTTTCGAATTATTTAATGGTTTTCATTATCATGTGGACCTGAAAATTACAATTCCATTGAATACTCCAGAATTCAACTGATTTTTCAATAACAAATTACATGAAAATTTCGTATGAATGAGTGATTGTTCAAAATTTCAAGATTTTTTATTTGAAATTTCAGGAGTAATTTTCTAACACTGCAATAATTTCAACAATTGACGAGAAATATAAGAAACCTGCAACGTGAGGGCTTTCAATTTCAGCATACTAAAAATAAAAACCTTCATAAATTCAGAAATAAATTGAAAATTAATGAAAAAAGCTCATAAAATCATCAGAATATTTAGAATGAATCGAATAAAACCAAGTACCTGACAAAAACCACCCAAAACTCTGACGTAATTCCATTTCAATCCCCAACGGCCATTTTGTCATGCAAACGCCAGGGGCAAAAAACCGCGGGAGATTTAAATTCACCTCAACCCTGGGACTGGAATTTCTCAACCATCATCCGGTGGAATGTCTGTGTAGGTGAAAGACACAAACCAATGAAGAGAAAGGAAACAAAAACCCGAACCAACACGAGCAAGAAAAAAAGAAAAAAAAAGGCGAGGAGAATGATGTGGAGGGGGGGGGGGAAGGGGCGCAGATGACTACTTTGGCTCCTAACGCGGTGTAAAACCGTTTTTGCCCTAAAAACTCGAGCGTCCATCCCCCTTCAATCCGCGGGACGACCTTAATTAGCGGCGGCAACGCGGCACTGTGCAAAAGGTAAGAGTCCAAAGACCCTCTCTCGCTAGAGACAAAAGGGGAGGCTAAGGTGATCCAAACTATATTGCCACTCGTTTTCAGTATACCTGGATACAAATATATTTTGACGAGTGGGTATCCTTCAAGATATCATTAACCTTTGCCCATTCAACAAACAAAATTTTCTGTCCCCTCCCCTTGCTACATTTATGAATTTTTTATTGCGTCATTTTATGGTGTGTTGAATCAATTTGATTGTGGGCAAATGGGGAAATTTCCAGTTTAAGGCAAGATCCTTCGAAGAAATTGATCCAAACTTTCGGAAATTTCGAATGAAGTTGCTTAACATGAGACCTTTAAAGCACTATAAACATAACTTAAATTTTCAGGATTAAAATCTGAAATAAAGTCTAAACGAAAGTTAATATCAATAAAAACATTCTGGTTGAGTTTGTGCTCAATTGGCAGTCTGGTATTATTGATAATAACTAATTTAGAAGTGCAAAAATACCAGTCTTATGAGAAAATGAACTTTTCGAGGTTGGGGAGAAAATTAAAATCTGTAAAGAATCTCGAAAAATCTGAAAAAATGAATAAAAAATCGATGGCCCACATGAAAATTATCGTCAGTGTCAAACTTTTGCAATAGATAATTTATCTTTCCGCATGCTCGAAATGGCGTGTTATGTCGAAACACCCTAGTCAAACGAGAGACTATTGTTTAAAAAAATACTTGAAGAAAGAATTTGACCAATGAATTGCTCACACTCATAAAAGTTGGAATTCACGGCAAAAGTTATCAATGATCAATCATTTTTTTAGCCTTTTCCCTCTTGAATTTATCTCTTCACATTCATAATTATTATGACACATTTCTTTCATGCAAAATGTTAGAGCTAACCACTTCGAATGTATCTGCAAACAATTCTGATGCAAACAAATGAAAAATTCGTGAAAAACCTCAAATCCTTCCACCGAATTAATTAATTTCCCACAAATGAATCAGTTCCTGTTTAATTTATCCCTTCGCATTCATAACTATTACTACACACTTCTTCTTATTCAAAATGTTAGAGTAAATGAGGAATTCGTAAAAAAACCTCAAAATCCTTCTACCGAATTGATTAATTTCCCACACCTGAATCAGGTCCTCTTGAATTTATCTCTTCACATTCATAATTATTATGACACATTTATTTTTATTCAAAATGTTAGAGCTAACCGATGAAAATCATAATTCAATTAATCATAATGTTTAAGTACCCTCGGAATAATGGGATTAAGAATAAAAATGCGTGAAGACATAAAACCTCCCAGGCAACAGTGCGATGTAACAGAAAAGAATGAGAATCGAGAGAGAGAGAGAGAGAGAGAGAGAGAGAGAGAGA
>NW_021680362.1:1547784-1577398 GCF_001412515.2 Diachasma alloeum
AGAGAGAGAGAGAGAGAGAGAGAGAGAGAGAGAGAGAGAGAGAGAGAGAGATATGAGGAGAAAAAAAATTGAAGATGGTCCCGCGGAGGCGATCTTACACGGGGATATCCCCGGATCGTGTGGAGTACAGAGAAGGGAGCCCCAACAGCGTTAATCCCGCGCTCATTAGTAACACGCCACGGACAGCCGACCATAAGCAACATCGACGTTCAACTTGGCTTCCCTTCTCATCTCGTTTTCAGTATAACCTCCCCCTCAGTCCTCCCCGCCCTCCGCCACCCTTTTCATACACTGTGATTCGCGTTAGCCTTCGAACGCCTCCGTTTTGCACTTTAACAAGCACGCGATTGATTCTTTTGTGCACCATTTTTACCCACTTTTATTCGGTTATGTTGAGAAGTTATAAATTGGATTGGTTTTGCTTCGGGCTTTGGCTGGGTTAATGAGCATAATTTGAGATTAAATTGGTTTCTATAATTAGAAATGAGGGGTTTTATGGGGGATTTTGTTTTCATTTCTGTTGAGAATACATACACGGAGAAAAAAGTTGGAGGAAAATTATCGAAGAAGTCAAGTAATCGGGGAGCGAACTCGATTTTCAGTTGTAATGCCCCGAGTGCTTCAAAATTGGCGGAAATTTTTCGAAAATTTTGTTGCATAACAACGAGGGGGGTAAGTTTGGCCAAACTTGCCCCACTCGTTGATTTGCAGGAAAACTTGAGGATCATTTTAGATAATTTTGGAGCACAAGGGGCATTCGGATGAATTATTCCCCTCATCTGAATTGCCAACGACACTGTTAAAAATTTTCGTCTGCGTCTTTCGTGCGAAATCGCGGAAATTTTTATCGTGTTCGTGTTCCATTGAAATTTCAGGAAATTTTGTCATTGAAAAATCAAATATTGCATTGATTTTCTGTTCAAGTGATCTGGAAATCAATAAAGTATTTGATTTTTCAGGTCAATTATTCTGTGACAATCCAGGAAAATTCCAGGAAAAATTGAAAATTCAGGCGATTTTGTTTCTTTTTGGAGAATCAGAGGAGAAGTATTTTTTCATCGATAAATCTGAGCAATTGAAAGTACAATTATTGTAAATGAATGTGGTGTGATCCGAGGAAGTGACGTTAGCAGTGTTTTAAGCCTCAAAACTCATTAAGTTTTGCAGGAAAAATCACTGGTGCTTCGCATTTGCAATTGTTTAACCTGAAAAATTTGCCTTCTTCGTTAATTTTTAACGAACCTATTGGAAAATCCCTGATAATTTTGAAGCTCTCGTGGTATCGTTACATACGAAAATTGAATGGAATTCAAAACATGAATATTCTATACTAAATTACGCTGAATTTCCAATTAATAGAAAATTGAAAAAGATATTTACAACAATAATAATACAACATATTCACCTGAATTTTCCTGATTTCTACGAATTCCCGCGAATAATTGAACTGAAATTTACTGATTCTATTAATTTTTTCACCAAATCACTAATTTTCAATCACAACACGAATATTCAGGAGTTAAGTACACTCATTCCACATTTACTTGAAAATTGAAAACAATATTTACTTGAATTTCCCCGATTTCTATCATTTTCATAGAATAATTGAACTACACTTGACATTTTCCATGAATTTTTCCAGTAAATAGTGAATTTTCACTAACAAAATCCCTTGAAATTTCAGTGAAACTGTCCCTGAATAAAAGTTCTGAACAACTGTACCAGAAATAGCCCCCAACAATGAATAATCATTAATCAAAAATAACAATGACATTTCATCACATCATTACAGAACCACCTGAAGCCACTGATATGAACTGCCTCTCCATAACGACTTCTCTCCCCACAACTCTCGCTCCTATTATAAAACATTAACGACGATTTTAATCGCAATAGGCTCCATCATCTATCCATAAAGAACCCCATAAAGTAGTACCAGTAAACATAACATTCATCCTCCATTACCCGAAGGCCTTCTACAAATACCTTATCTGCGCGACGCCATACGTAACGACTCCTCCGAACAGATTTGTCTTTCACAAGTTGATACGCTTCATCACCAATTTGATCTAGGTTAGTAACGAAACATTTCCGCAAGTGTCATCCCGTAATTGTCTAGAAGTGTCTCCCCCTCTCACTTGATCGCCCAGTGTGTCACATCGCACGCGAGGAAACTCGATAGTCGCACGTGGCGCCACGTGATGCGGGAGTGCTCTGCGACCTCGCGACGAGATGAAAAAAATTGTAAAGAATGGGACAAGATTTTTTCAAGGAAGAGGGAACGTCAACGCGTCGATGACACCAGCTGCGATCGTCTCGTTATCGTTGGCAATGCCACCGGAGACGAGAACTCATCTTGTCTCTTCTAGGTCATTCGATACGCGGGAGTAACAAAAGAGGATGAGAGGAAGGAAAAAAAAGAGGAGCGAAGAAATCGATGGGACATCGATCGGGCCCTCATCGCGGAGACAAAGGATGAAGAAATTGACGTCATTCTGGGGTCTTCGAGAGTCGGAGCAGGCGAGAAATGAATGTGCAGGGGTTTTGGAAATAATGGGACGATTTTTTGGTCGATTTTTGACGAAAACCGACGGGGGATTGAAGCCGTTTGAACTCTGATAGCGATTAGGAGGCGCCTAACTACATGTGAAGTTTACGGATTTCTTGGAGATGATTTTCGATTGCATGAAGCGGTATCACTGGGAAGAAGAATTATCGCCTTGAATGGGTTTCTTCATTTGCAGAGAGACTGTGAGGGTTTTCAACTTGAGAAGTCACTGAAAAATCCACTATTTTCTGTACTGTTGAGAAAATTGAAAGTTCATGAATGGTTATTCATATTGAGAATAATAATCTCGGTTCACCTCCTACCTCATCCAAATCCCATCCAATCATTTCCTGTGACGTCACAAACATGTGGAGCGATATATAAATTCCCTTCTTTAATGGATTTCTTCTTGCATGTAGGGCCGCTCTTAAAAAATGCAGTGTAACGATTTTTGAAGCCTCTATTCCGCTTATCAAGTAATGTAATATGATGGCCATTTATATTTTTTGCTTTCGAATGGAAGCATTGTAATCGTTCAAATTTAAGGTTTTGATTTCGTAAGTTATACCGACCTACACGGAGAGAATTTTCTAGAAAAATTCTAGTACGAGTACTGGAAAAAATTACAATCCACAGACTGTGAAAAATTCTAGTGCTGTTAAGGTAAAATTTCTCGGTATTTCTGGTATAATTTCTGGGGATTTCTGTGAAATTTTCACAGAAATACGGAGAAAAATTCACGTTTTCCCCATTAAAATTTCTAGTGCCGGCACTGGAATTTTTTCCTGGCCGTCATTTTTCTAAAAAATTTCTCTCCGTGTATTATGATCCAAAAAGTCCGAAAATGACATTTTTAGACCGTGTCCGTACGTATGTCCTTCAATTCTTCACTAATGAATTCATGGAATTAAATTATTCTTGTTTCTCAAATGTAGGTATTGTTGAGCCCTATCTGTCTATATTAATTAAAACTTAATTCATAGATTAGTTTTTTTTATTTTTGAATTTTTTCGAAAATCGGTTGTCTCACGATAACTAAAAAAATGTTCCCAATTGATTAAATAATGGCTTTAAGAATTTGTTTGGATGCCGTTTTGATTGAGTTCGAAGATGAAGGCGATAGCAATAATTGCTATTTTAATTTATTAAAAAATTTTGTTTTTTTTGAAAATCAGAATTTCGGGGATATCTTTGAATATCGTAATTTAAATTAATTCGATCATAGCTTAAAATGTTTGCTTTAATGTCATTAAGTCGAAGTTGAAAGATGATTACGATAGCTACATTGGTTGATTTGATTTCTATGATCATTGAAAATTTTAAATTTTTCATGAATTTCCCTGAAAGTGAGCTTTCTGATAGTTTCTTCAAATGTGATGTTTCAAATTCATTTAAGTATGTGTAAATAAAATTTTTCTACACGGAAAGAAATTTTCGATAAAAATTTTCGATTAAAAATGAGACCTCCTTCGTGGGACGAAGGTTAGTTTAATCGCAAAAATTAGACTCCCAAGTCTAATTGTTCCGACGAAACTTAACCTAAAAAGTGGTTGAATGTAATTTCGTCCCACGTTTGGCCCTCTGGAGGTCTAATTTTTATCGACAATTTCTTTCCGTGTATAAAGATTTTATCGAAGGGCTGAGGAGAAAGATAAAACTGTAACGAAGACAATCGGTTGTATAGAAGAAAAGGGATAATAAGAATAATGAAGCTGATAACATTCAACCAAGTTGAAAATCTGACAAAATTAGGTAAAAGGAAATCATATTCACTTCAATAAAAACAAAAACAATGAATTATACATGATAGAAGGAAATGATATGCAAAATAGCCATTCGGAAGCATATTGCTGATTTATTAGCAAAGATAACAATACTATGGACAATTCAAGAGCAATTTCCCACTTGTTTCGATCAACCTTCCCCAATCTTATCAAGTCCCCAAGTAGGAAACATTGTTCTTAAATGAGTAACAATTCACTTGATAAAAAAAAATTAATTTCCTCCATGCTTTCCTCGGAAACAAATCTTAACGAATCGTCACTAATAGCGATTACCCATTCTCGAAACATGCATAAATACCCGAAGAATGACTGACCTGCCGAGATTTTCCAGGTACATGACGAAAATACCCTCAACAGGTTACAAAATGCTCCCGCAAACATTGACTCATTACTTTTTTCCCGGGAAAATCAGTGCGCCAGTGCACCTCTCCACCACATAGTAATGAAATCAAAATTAGTAAACATGATGAATGTTTAACCTGCGTGAAGTATCACTTTAGGCCGGATTCTGAAAAAACGAGTCAAGTGGCACTTCGTATTGTAACGATGATTGACGTAAAACTTTACGATGACAACTAATATATTCCGAGGATTCTCATGCATAAGGATACTTCATTCAGAACGTCACTGTCTTCCTCAGGAAACTTTAATTTGTTACTTTAGAGAGTGGAACTGACGTTTTCATTGACGAGAAGTTCAATGGTCTGAATCGTGATTGCTAGGTTTGTAACCTATTAATAAAGCCTGCAGCTAGACGGTGGTTATAGTGAGATATTGCCGGGATTTTTTCCAGTCGGGTGGAGTGATACTATGGCTTCAAAATGAAGTCGATTTCCCGTGAATGACTGTCATCACTGCAATTGATTTCGCACGATTTGAAGAATTTGAAATCAGATAATTCAGAGGAAATGAAGTCATTGGTACTCAATGAATGAAGTTTAATGTGCAATATTGAATGGGTAATACGGGTGGTTTAGATTTTTTCAAATTTGCTCCCCGAACGATACACAGTCAGAAATATTTGTTGAATTTCAACAACTAATTGTTAAAGTTTAATAGTAAAATGTTGGAAAAATGAAGGGACAACCAGTTATCAATTTTTAACAACTATTTGCTAAACTTTAATAGTTTTTGTAAGAACATATAAACAATCTGTAAATTTCGGTGAAAGTCGAACGATGCAGCGAAGCGATGAAACAGTTTAAGTCGATTTTGACTATTGATTTTCAATGAATATATCGAAATCTAAGAGCGACAGCAAAATTTTCGTCATGACCTTTTTTATGGCCCTCAATTTACTCTACAAAAAAGGTCATTACGAAAATTTCGGTGTCTCCCCTAGATTCGTCCATTTTCCTTGAAAAATCAGCAAAGGACTAAGACGACTTGAACTGTTTCACCGCTTTGCTACCAAGTTTGACTCTCAGGGCGGTTTGGTTGTGTCATCTGTATCATCGACTGGCTTTTGCCAAAATCTACAATTGTTTCCTAAATTTTAACTAGTTATTAAGATTTCACAACTCAAATAACAACTTAAAATTTACCAGTGGTTGTTTATGCATGTGTCTAACAACTATTTGCTTAAATTCAACAAATATTCTTCATCTACTGAAAATAACATGGATTTTTCTTTTGTTTCACTCTCTCAATCCCGAGTTATTGCCAATAAAAAACGGTCTATTTTGCCCTACTCACCCGTGATAATCAACGAAAAACCGCAAAGTTCTCAATTTCGTGTCTCACGAAAACTATTTGCCTTATTCTACAGAGAGATCATTACATCAACTGAATTGTCTAGAAATATGTTTCAATTTTCCAAAAAATCCTTCCATCGAGTTTTGGAAATGCACTGGCAATTATCAGAGACGGCGAAATTATTCTCATATTTGTGGTACACAACTGATTTCTAGTTTTGACTCAACTAACTTCGATCAATTCCGCTGATTTCCAACGCCTTTATTTCGACGATTCCAAATTTCAGGACTCCAGTGAGTTCAATGATTTCAAATGATTCCAAATTAATTTTATCCCCAAGTGGAATCATGATTTCAGGAGAGAGTCTTGCTTGAAATTGATTTCAGTATGAAGCCCACACCTGTTTTCAAAGTTTATTGCTGGCAGGAGGCACTTGAGAAATGTATACACGGTGACGATAACCGACGGCCGAAGGCTCTACCGAGATCTCGGAAAATACAGCGAAATTCTCAGAGTTTCAAACAATTTTTTTCACATTCTTCTTACGGGCTTAATTTGATGAAATGGAATGCACTGAAATTCCCTGTTGCAATATTTAATTACGTTTTTTGGAGTTCTCAATCGTTACTGCATTTGCCATTAATGCTTTCGGGCCAGAGTTGACACAGGAATAATGGAAAAAAATATATATATGATGAAAAAGAATAAAGGACAACGAAACCATTAAGTTTTATTTGCCGTAATTGGCGTAGCTTTAACGCGCCAAACCAAACACTGGTTATGGCTGCCATAAACCTACCCACAATCACTTAGGTGGCGCGCACGTTTATTTATTTTTATTTTTCTTTTGTTTTTACTTCCCTCATTTTCGTTAACCACATTAATTTCCCCTAATTTCGGATCCAAGGAACATTCCGTGGATTTTTGTTATCTTTTTTTGGAAATTTCGGTCTGTTTCTTTCACGGTTTGGGGAGAAAAAATTCAGTCAATGTTTGAACGAGTGAAAACGCATCCGGTCAAGGTTCGCTGTTAGGTTGTGACAATGAGATAAGAGAGTGTAACAGTCAATAGTGAGGGAGAATGGGGATCTTTGTGTTGAACCGACGGTCAGAGGCTTCAGTTGAGAATTAATTCTCCAGATGGTTTTGGAAAATTCGGCGTGATGAACTTCCTCACTCAATTTCCCTCGAAACAAACACTTTAACTTCATATATGGATAAAATTGGATTTGATTTTTAGTAAAGGAGACATTTTTCTCTTCGTCATGTCATTTTCTTGCAAATGAACGAAAGCTTGCGAGTTTCTAAGGAAGAAGTACGAAAAAGATCGAATACAACCGAAATTTCGGTTGAAATTTCCGGTTAATTTTTGGGAATTCTTATTACATTGTAGTTTCACTGAAATTTCAAGGATTTCGTCATTGAAAATTCAAAAGTTCAGGAAAAAATCAAGGGAAAATGTAAATTTTAGTTAAATTATTCTACAAAAATTGATAGTAATCATGAAAATTCCGGTGAATATATTTCTGAATGTTTAATTTATTGAAAATTCAGTAAATTTGTTACTAAATATCCATTTTTTGTTTGAAAAATTCAATTGAGTTGGGGAAATCTTGCCTCCTGTGGTTCAGAAAGCTAGAATTTTATTATTTTTTGCCCCCAAATCAAACTTAATGTCAGTACGGAAAAGATCAAACGAAGTCTACACTATTATTCTCCAAAAACTGTTAAAAATGTTCCACATTGTTATATTTTTTGAAAATTGTTATCGCATTATAGTTCCACTGAAATTCCAAGGAATTTCGCTATTGAAATTTCAAAATTGTATGAAAAAATTAATGGAAACTGTAAATTTCTGTTCAACTGTTCCATGAAAATTGGTAGTAATTCGGAAAAACGAAGTAAATACATTCCTAAATTTTCTCTTAATTAAAAATTCTGCGCAAGTTGCTTCTAAATATTTATTTTAATTTAAAATTCAAGTTGGGAAAATCTCGTCTTTTCGTTGCTCAAAAATTTAGAATTTCATAATTTTTTCCTCCTGAATCAATTTCAATGTAGTCCTGGGAATTTCTAGCTTTCTGCTATTTTTGAGTGTTGACAGTCTATGATTTTTTTTTTCATTTTTTGGATTATGTCAGTGTAGTTTTTCAAAAATGTATCTTTTCAAAAATTCCAAAACCTCCCTTGGTAATTCCCCTCGAAAAAAATGAATTGCAAACTCTCCCGACATAACCCGTCATCCCTTCAGCCACGAACCTTCCATCCGCGGAAACGCCGGTACGACGTCGTTCTCGTACGTTATCTTCCACTGAAATTTCAATGAATTTCGCACTTGAAAATTCAAAATTTTGTTAAAAAATCACTGGAAAATGTGAATTTCAGTTGAATTATTCCATTTAAATTGATAGGAATCAGAATAATTCAACTGAACATACCTGAATTTCACTAAATATTCATGTGTTTAATGACAACGCACCAATTTTCAATCATTAATCATCTTTTGATTACAAATTAAAAAAATGATTTTGATGAAATTCTGACTTTAATTTTTTTTCTCCTGAATGAACTTCAATATCACTCCTGAATATTTCTAGCCAACAGTCCACGAAATGTCAACCGTTCTCTGACAGTGTATCTCTCCAAAAATTCCAGAATCGCCATTTCCAATCCCTCCCGAAAAAAAAACTACAAAGCCCGCCGACATGACCTGTCATCCCTCCACCCACGAATCTTCAATCCACAAAAGCGCCGGTACGCTTCAAATTCAAATGTCGTTCAAATACATCATGTACCACTAAAATTTCAAGCAATTTCATAATTAAAAATTTAGAATTTCATTTAAAAACCAATGAAAAACATAAATTTCAGTTGAATTATTCTATTCAAATTGATAGTAATCATCAAAATTCAAGTAAATATACTCCTAAATTTCCAATTAATCGAAAATTCGTCATAACTTGGTGCTATTCACATTTTTCAGGAAAACTCAACTAATTTTCCCATTAATCATGTTTTGATTAAAAATTTAAATAGATTCCCGAATTCGATTACATCTCCCCTGAACAAAATTCATCGTCACTCCTAAAAATGTTCAGCAATCCACCAAATGTCACCCGTTCCCGTGCACTGTGCACAGTACCTCTCCAAAAATTCCCGAACCTCCTTCCCACTGCCCCCTCAAAAAAATAAATTACAAACTCCGCCGACATAACCCGTCATCCCTCCACCCACGAATCTTCAATCCACAAAAGCGCCGGTGCGACGTCGGTAGCCATTTAACCGAGCGAAGGTGCAAACTGTTGTATAAACACCAATAAATGCAGAATGAATAAAACGTTAACGATGCGTATAAACCTCGGCGAGACAATTTGTCCCCCGCCCGAGTAAATCCCTCGAAAGACAAAAAAAACTTTTTACCTGAGTCATGAGCCTGTCAGCCCCAGTGCCCTCCTCATCCTTGAAAATGATATCAGCATTGTAATTGGGCACAAGATCTCGAAATCTCGTATGATCCCTCGATACCCGTCCCTCCGGCAATCCACTAGCTGGCAGTGTATTCTCACTGACATTTGGCACATGCTGTTTGAAAACTAATGGGGTGAGTTTGCGCAGTATTGGCCGCCTACCACCACCCCTACCAGGTCCACAGGCTAAAACACCCGGTATCTCTAACGCCGGTAACCAAAGTACAAGAACAACAACAATAAGAATCCTCGGTGGATATCTCCTTCTAGTTCTGCATCTTTGATAATTATCATTGTTACGTATTTTCTGCAGGTACGAGACCGATCTCGCATTGCCACCTAATTCCACCATAATATCACGTGGGTACTATCAAACCAATCAATCCCACTGACGTGCGACGATAATACCACCACCACCTCTTTCCACTAGCCTCACTCACTTTTAACCATAACCAGGGCATCACACCCTGGTGGTTAACACTTGAAAATAACTTCACTTATTCCCTGCTGTCACCCAAAGCCCCCAATCCACCCCCCGCAATTACATTGACAAATAATCAATTGAATCAATCACTCGAAATTAAAACTCCTTTCGTCACATTGATTCACTTCAAAAACATTACACAATCTCAAGGTAAATCAATCGCAAAATCATATTTTTTAATCGTTAAGTGATAAGGAACAGTTGACACTTCACCGGTTTGAGGGGCAACAGTAAAATGTTGTAAAATCCCAAGAGTTGACGTATCACCGGACAGTGGACACTGCAACGTGGTCTTTTTGACGTGCGAATGAAAATTACAAGGAGTGAAAGAGGAACGACTCTCTCGAGGTTTCGGTGTAACTCACACTTGCAACAGGCCAAGTTTATCCCGTAGCTGGGGAGCCAGTGGGTCCTAGGTGAGTGAGTGAGATGGAGATTGCTGGATCCCCACTCCTTGGGGTCTTGAACAAAAAATTCACCCGCCTCGTGGTCCCCGTTTAATGCTGCAGTGCGAGCAGGTCTCGGGCGATGTTCCCCTACCCCAGGTTCAGTACCCTACCGGTTGGATATCGATGACGTCAGGCCCGAGGGCGAGAGTTGATTGGTTCGAGGGCGTGGCGATGGATCGCGGATGGACCCCAGGTAAAAACTGAGGAACAGGTGGCCGAGGATTATCAGGGATTTGAAGGTGATAGAGTGTGCTGGGGGCTTTTTCGGGGGATTCTAACCCTGGACGGTGGGCTCTGGGGGAATGGTGGCTGATTAGTAGGTGCTTGATTGGTGATGATGGCTGATGGTGTTGAAGAGGCTGAAGGGGTTGGAAGCTTCTGGTGGGGTGATTACGAGGCTCCTGATTGTGGATGATCGGCGAAGGGACCGGGGTGATGGGGGATTGTTTTAAAGGGCATTCGGTGGTGTTGGAGGGCACTCTTTAGTTTGGGGAAACAGTCTGAAGAAACTAATCCTCGAGTCTGAATTATGTGTTCATGGCTTAGTTGAATATGACGGCTTTTTATTTTATTTGAGGGCCAATGTAGTTTAGTCTGCGGTGAATTGCCTTCGTCTGGGATACTTCAAGTTTCCTGAGTTAGGGTGATTGACGAAGGAACTGATTTTCATTGGAGATTGGTTTATAGAGTCAATCAGTGATGTTGGAAGGCATTCTTTAGATTTAGGGATGCACTTTGTTGAGACTAATCCTCAAATTTAAATTATGTGTTCATGGTTTAGTTGAATATGTCTTCTTATTTTATTCAAGGGCTAATGGACTTCAGTCTGCGATGAATTGTCTTCGCCTTGGATACTTCAACTTTTCTGATTTAGGATTATTGACGAAAGAGTTTATTTCCGTGGAGAAGACAGTCTTTAGTTTTGAGGAAACTGTTTGTTAAAAATAATCCTCCAGTTTGAATTACGTGTTCATGATTTATTTGGATATGACACATCTACTGAGTTTATTTGAGGGCCAACATACTTGAGTTTCCTCCGAATCATCTTCGTCTGCAATACTCCAAGTTTTCTGATTTAGGATGATTGACGAAAGAACCTATTTCCCTTGGGGATTCTTTTAAAGAGTCAGCCGGGGACGTCGGAAGGGATTTTTTAAATTTGGGCAAGCACTTTGTTGAAACTAATGTCCTAATTTCAGAAATGTATTCATGTTCTACATCTTGAGCACGGTGGCTTGGCGCAGTGGGTAAGTTCGTTGCCTCACATACGAAAGGTTCCGAGTTCAAATCCCGGCCGGGTAGAATGGTGCGATCTAACCATTTAAAGTCTTGATCATCATCGCAGTATACCCTAACCGGGTCGAAGCGAGGTAAAATAACGATAAAAAAAATAGAACGTCAACAAGCCATCCTAATTCTGATTCAAACAGCTGTAAATAATTTTTATGATCTAATATACTTAAATAAAGAAATTTTTTTCTTATTGGATTCCCTCAATTTTTAAATTTATTTAAAGTGCAATGTACTTCATTCTCCTCCAAATCAACCTTGTCTTGAATATGTGGGCCAACACCTGATATAGTGGTAACTCCCTGATTCCGGATGATTGACGAAAGGACGTTTTATGATGGAGAGAGTATTTCGGAGTTATTCTGAAATGTTGAAGTGATTCTTCACTCAAAGTTCAAAGTTTGAACTATCCCCTCATATTTTGCTTGGATACGTCAATTTCATCAGGATTGAGGCGACTGCCTAGGTAAATTTGATAATCTACCATGTTTCTAGATGAAAATTTACTTTTTTACACTGTCCTGAACTCCTCGCATCAAGTCCACTAAAAGACCTTCTTTCGTAGTTTTCCGAGTCCTTTAGTAATATTGGAAAGAGTTTATCGATTGAATTGAAGCACTTGCCCAAATCTAGTGCCAAATCTTGAAGAATGAGTTTGTAGTTTATTAAAACATCAAAGTCCTTATGATTCGCACTCGCTTGAAACCCTTCACCTAATATTCTTTATTCTTCTCTGAAGTACCTTCGTCTCTTGAAGCAGCATTTGGTACAGTAATTACCCTAAGTTTCCGTTTGCGGATGATCGACGAAGGGATTGATTATGATATAAGGATCGTTTCAAATAATCATTTATTGACCTTGGAGAGAATTCTTCAATTTCGGTTGATCACTTGGTTGAAGCTGAGGCCAATCTCTAAAGTACCTGCTCATAATTTGAATATTTGGATATATCAAGTTCGTTGTGTTTCAGGTGACTCTAAACAATTTTCATTCTTTGATATTCCTATGTGAAGATCTGCCTCTTTTCATTTTCAAGTCTATTGGATTTTAGAGAAGACTCATCAATTAAAGTGAAACACTTGCTCAAACCTAGTGTCAAATTTTTGAGTATGTGCTTAGGTGTTACTGAAGCATCAGTCGTTATCATTTGGACGATTGTCAATGAATTTGGCATCACAATACCGCCGATCTAATAATTTCTCTTCTTGAATACATGAATTAACATCTGATATAGCAATTAAAACAGCTTCTAATGATGCCTGAATTAATTCAAAAAGTCATTTACTAATCTTGTAGGAGATTCCTGGACGTTACTGAAGCACTCTGAAGCATCGGCTTATGTTACCTTCAGATATCACATTCGCTATGCCTAGAGTGGTTGTAGATGAACGTGACAAAGATTGAGCGCATCTCGGCGAAGATCTATTATTCTTTTCCCCTTGAAGTTTCTAATCTAATCTCTCTGAAGTTGACGTCTGATTTCCGTCATCCGCACTCTTGCTGAACATTCGAATTCGACTACAATAGTTCAGAAATCACGAATGCTGGTCTGGATCCATGAAAAAGCTCCTAATTCTTCTCTTCACAGACCCCTACCCTCCCGCAAAGATTCATAATCACTTAACGAAGCTGTCTCCACAACTAGACACATCAGACACCGTGATGTCCGCACAACAACTGATAGCAGTTTTCTTGTCGATTTTCGACACAAGCTTCCTCACTTCCCCTTCCTCCACCAAACCCGGAGATAAGATACCCCCGCAGGAGTTGATCAACTGTCAAACTGTCGACAGTTGCGCGGGTCGTTGACGCAAAAAAAGAATGCCTTCACCGATCCTCACATTGATATCACATTTTATCGTATAATTTCATCTCCTCGGCCCGATAATGGAAATAAAAACTTAATCTTTATCACCATGCATGAGAATGATTTCTCTATGTCCAATAGTTGGTATCAATTCAATTACCATTGATTCGCTGTATAACGATCGTTGAACGATAATAAGATGCGAAAGGGGGAATACGTATAAGTACGATGAAGTACCCATTTGGAGAAGTGAAGGCGGTAACATTCGAGCCAACTCTACATGAGGTAGAATCGATTCTTGGATCATACATAATCGCGCACCGGTTGAATTGGTCGTTTTAGGTCGTATACAATATGCAAATTATCGTACGAGTCAGTTTCAATAACAGACGCCGGGAGATGATACAATGTTGCACACCTTGTAAACCATTCAGTGTATGTGTGTATCCTTTTTGATATGTTTGCGCGAAACGAGGATAGAGTGAATTATCAGGTTAAGATTTAATGCGCCAATTTTTTTTTGCATGCAAATTGCGTATTACAATATATTAAACCAATTTGCACTTAGTTGTTATATATAACGTTATTCCGTGCCTACATGGGTAATTATTTTTAAATTGTGAACGCCGGATATTGAAGGATAAATAAATGAAGTATCATTTGAGATAAATTTCGCCATTTGTCTTATCTCTTGGCTCAGAAAGGCGTAATGGATAACCAATATTTGACATTGGCATTCATGATTTTTCGGGCATTTGGCAAATAACAATAAGGGATATGGCAAATAGAGGCCCTACGCGTATTTTTGGAGGAATACATTAGGATTCACCTTTTAAACGATTTTTGCGAGTCTTCTTCGCCTAACCGCAAAATTGAGGATGGCCATCTCAAATATTTATCATTGGTCTCGTGCATTTGGGGAATGAGGAGAAGGAGTAGAACAAACAGAAATGAATTTCCACGGGTTCATGACTAAAATTTAGGTAAGAGTGGATTTCGTGATTTCTCTCATTTTAACCTAAAAATTTGTAATGGAGATTTCAAATATTTATTGAGTCTACAGAAAGTCCCATGCTTTGTGGAATTAAGAAGGAGGAGTAGAACAAATGAGAACATATTTTGCTAAGTTCCTCATTTCTAACCTCAAAAATTCCTATAGTATATTTCTAACCTAGGGAGGGAAAATAAAGGATCCTCAGCCGCCAGTGCAATTACCAGCCGAGCCGAAGGCGAGGTTGGTAAGCACGCGGCTGAGGGTCCTTTATTTTACTTCCCGTGGTTAGAACGCGATTTTCCGTCTCGGCGTAGGCGCAAAGTCAGAGTTCCCTCCGCGGTCCGCGAAGCGGGAGGGAAATGTAACTTTGCGCCCGCCGGGACGGAAATGATTATTTTCATTATTTGTTATTGATCTCCATGTTTTTCATTCATTCAGTCAATCTAAGACAAGCGGAAAACAAAGTTTGAGCCGCATATTGGTACGGCAAAGTTCTGGTTCGAAATCAGTTTGGAAATTTTTTTAACCTCTAATTTGGTGATTGAAAAGGAGCCGCAAAACGAACTATTTAATAAAATATTTAGAATATATCAGAAATATTTAGCAAAATATTTCGAATTATTCAGAAGTAAAACACATTGCAGTGGACCTTCACGAATGTTGCTGAATCGATGATTGAAATTTCGTCAGTACAGATTTCACAATTTTCCTCATTCCTAACCTGAAAACTTCATAATAGTCATTTTGAAAGTTTGCTCTAGACTCAAGTATTTAGATAATGTGAAAAGGACGTGGAATAGTGTTGAATTTCTACCAACCGCAATTTCCATCTTGGATTTCATTATTGCTGTCCGTAATGTCTCATTCATTTTGGCAACTGATAGCATATTTCGATACGAGTGCGTAAAAATATTTTTCCTCCTGGCGGGCGCAAAGTACACCCGAAGCGGGTGGAAAATCTGACTTTGCACCTAGGTTAGAAATCTACCATTTTGACCCGTGAGAAGCGTGGTACCCTCGCAAGTATCAAAGAACACTTTTCTCACGAGTGTCGAATCCTATTTTTCATCACAACATGTGGAAAGGAGGATTTTCCGCGTTCCGAAAATCCCACTTTACGCACAAATGATTAAAAAAGTGGTAATTGAACAGCCAGGATTGAGCCCCCTCGAAAACAGCCAGAAGCCCGACTATAAAATATCTCTCAAAATGAATTGCGCAATTTCCTTCACTTCTAGCCTAAAAAAATCACACAGAAAATGTCAAAGATCACTCATCATACCTTGTAAACTCTCCTGCATTCATAAAAAACGAACAGTTGCCAGGAATTTTCGCAAAATTGATTCCGCAATTTCTCTCAATCCTACCCTAAAAATCACCCCAACTATTGGCTCTCAAGCCTCTCAATATCCCCCGAAATTGTCCAAACAAAAACTCTGCATTTGCCAACCCGATCTGCCCCCTCTCCCGGCGAATCACCGGTAGTCACCAGAAGGCACCACGGTCTTATAAAAATCCCAGCATCAACTGGAAGCACCCAGGACGCTGGGAAGTGGCTGGAGACAGAGAAAGGCAGAACTGGCGGAAAGTGCGGGCATCACAAAGATGCCGACATTGAGATGGTGAAAGAGGGAGGAAGGTAGCCAACAGCAAGGGTACCGAGGAGCAGAGGGGGAGTTTGAGGGCTCCAAAAGAGGGGTCCTGAGAAGGCACGAACCCCAATAATAGCACCAGAATTTATATACCTGCACGAAGTTGGTATGAGGGAGGATGAAGAGGGAGAGGAGATGCTCACCTCGGTGTGTATCCTCTCCAGGTATGGCTCTTTAACGGGCACTTGGGCGCCAAAGCCTTTGTACGTTAGCATCCCATTGATTCCCATCACTTTCACCGAGTCGTTCATCCCGTACGGATTCGAATAACTGAGAATTCTTTGGCTTTAGTCCTTCCCATCAATTTTTTAAGGAAGATTCGATCAATTTTCTAAGTTCGACCGCAAAGGTTTTTCAGTCATGAAAGGGTGATAATTATTCCGATCAGAATAATCGGAAAAGAATGTGATTCCGATTTATTCGGGAATCACGTGACATAATTTCATGGGTCTACTTGACTTTAAATAATTTTATCAATTTTACATCACATAGTTCAGAGGAATTTTTCCAATTTTGATCACCAAATAATATGATTCAGATCAATTGAATCTTATTTTACACAGAGAAAGAAAAGCTTTAATTTTCAGGAACTTGATCATTGAGAATGTTTGGCTATTTTCAGCAAATCTTATTTTTTCATGTTCAAGAAAAATTCTATAGATTTTTTGGCTGATAGCAGAACATAAGAAACTAACTTCTTTGATGTTAAAAAAAAATAAGTCGCAATTGTCTGGCCAAAAATAAATAAACAAATTTTTCCTTATGCACGGGCTCCTATGGGATTTATGTTGAAATTTATAATTCACCTACTATAAGACTCTAAAAATAGAAATGAAAATGGAAGGTAATGTGCAAAACTATATTGAATCGAATGGCCAGAAAAAAATTCGGGGTACCCGCGCAAAAAGAGGAAATATTTGAAAGATTCTATCCCATATAAGCACATATTAGCGCGTGCGTTTGGTGCATTTTGTCCACTCCATTTCTGAATAATAAACGTGAGTTGGTGGATTGAAATCTTTATCAAGATAAAAGGAATAACTTCATCTCTCAGTTGAAGAAAAAAACAATTTATTTTTAATACTTGCGATTTTGGATAAGCATCCTTAATTTTTGAAATTTTATTCCCAACAGAGATTCGCGATTGCAAAATTCAGTGAGTGCAAAATTCCAAAATTCAGTGATTTTGTCACTAATTTTCAGTGAAATTATCACTGGGTTCCAAAGTATACTGTCTCAAACTTTCAGTAAGCCATTTCCAATTTTTAAGAATCTATCACCCAATTTCAGTGATACAAACCACGGACTATGAGCGTCATTCTAGTCAGTCCCTAGTATTACCAATAATTGGCGATAGATTCCTGAAATTAATTTTTTTTTTGTGTAAAGATAGCAACAATAACGTGAGAATAGCACTAACTCCGTCTCATTTCTGTCTTCATGGTCCATGTTACCCCACTCTTCCCTGACGATATCCATTTGTAATGTTTTAGCTCTCCAAAAATACTCTCAAAGAATTTCCAATATCCCCCCGCAATTATTAAAGGTAAAAATATATTGTTGCATTTGTGCCGCACTAAGCAAATTCGCCTTTTAGCTCAACCGACTTTCCAAGATGATTTCAAAGAGTTCCCTCATCATCATTTCAGTGATCCATCCAATTCCCTCCGGCTGTGATCCATAATTAAATCAACTTTCGAGGTTAGAACGCGAAGAGTTGAAAAATTTTCAAGTCAGATCGGTTTTTCAGGCGCAAATCGAAGACGACATGCGGCGGATAGTGAGGAATCGATGGAGTAAGCCCGGTGAATACCTTTCCCGAGTTTCTGGCTTCCTATCATCCATCACTCGTGGACCAAAGAGACTACCATCTCTCCAAATCGTCGAAGACACCGGTCGGCGCGGAGAGAGCGAGAGAGCGAGGAAAGAGAGGACGTTTCGTCGGCGGCTTTTCAGTCCCATCTTTTCCATAACCACAAGCCGAGACCCTCCAAATATTGTGAAAGGTCTAGAAAAGGTTTGAAATATATGAAATAGATTTTGACTCGATGCGTGCCCACCCTGCGTTCTCTGTTTCTGTTCTCAGGTGGAAAAAGTTGAAGTGAGAGGAACCGATCCTTCTCTCTCCCCTTGTTTTTTTTCCTCTGTGATGCTGAGGATCTTAACTACACGAAAAGTGCTCGATTCCTTTCCTCCCAGGGGGAAAAAAATCCATAACGGTGTACGTGTATGTGTGGACGATGAGAGTGAAAGAGAGACAGAGATAGGATCGTTCCAACGAGAGATCGAGTAGGCTCTTTAACAACTGGCGGCTCTTTGAACTCCGTTCACTCAGCGGCACGAGGAGCCATTTACATTTTACACGCGAAAATACAGTTTATGGCCCGGGCCAATCATCGCGCGAGCCTGTCGTTCCGCAGTCTCACACGCCTCAGCTCGTTTCTTTTAACAATATTTTTTTTTCAACCTCCTTACTTTATTCACCTTACTTTTTTTCCCTACACGTGTGCAAAAGCATCTCTCATGTCCACACATTCGAGAATGTGAGCGATGAAAAAAAAAATTGAGGAAATGATACGTGTAATCATGCAAATAACGCAATTTTACTCAGCTTATTAATCCTACTTTTCGTAATAAGAGAAAAAAGAAGAGCACGTTGAGAAAAAGCGAAGAGTAGAATAAACGAAGAAGAAAGTACGAGGGAGCTCGTAAGTTAGCACGTGGTAGTGGCAAAAGTATGGAGAGACACAGATGAAAAAGGAATGTGTAAAAAAATGGACGAAAAAAAAGGAACGCTGAAGAATCACGAAGAAATGAACCGACGCGAAGGGAGAAACCGAAAGGAGGCAAGTTGCAGGAGAGGCTGCCTGAGAACGCTCTTTGGGAAGGCTAAGGACCACACAGGATGCGGCACGCGCGCGCTCTACCGGGTGGTCATGCACACGTTACAATCGGTAACACTCGGCAATAGTCGTTAAGTTTCGTTCGCACTCGGCTCATCCCGGTGGTCGAGAATCACCGATGGGCCACACATATCGCGCACGCGCGCAACGCTTCCTGGGTGGCATTCACTCGCCGGCCGGCTTGCCAGCAGGGACCCCCTTACAAACACCCGTGGTAGCTTTAGCCTCCACGAGCCACTCTACAACCTGTTAGTGTCGGGCATCCTCGTATTTATTCCCCACCCCGTTCACCACTACCAGCAACAACAGTGTGTTGTTTCTCTTTATTTCTTTTCTTTTTTTTTATAACCTCATCTTCGTACCCACCTCATTCTCAACTGATTCTTACAACGAGCGAGACAAAGATGGCGGCAAGTTACCTCGTTGTACATGTGGGCCCCTCTCCCTCTTTCTTTCACCATTTCACGTCGCCTCAGACACGAACAGGGGGGAGAGGGGGCCCTACAGGCATCACTGGGGCCTTCTAATAAGATTCCAATTTGTCAATTAGAGGGAGGACGGGCCCTTCCCGACACCTAGTTTCAACTCCCCTTCAAAAGGAGGAGAGACTCACTGCTCTTGTCCTCTCATCTTGTTCATCTTCACCCAATCCCTTATAACACTTTTCCACCGTCACGCGCACCTCCATCGAATACCACTCATTTCTTTTTTAAAAGGCTTTTTTCGGCCTTTTTGTACTCAGGGACTTTTTTTCAGACTCGTTCGCACGAGTATGGTATCATGAGTTTTGGTTTTTTTAATCCTGTCGGCGGAGCCGGATCGAATTTCCGGTATTTCACGGTTGTAAAATTTTTCGTGTCTCGTTTTCAATTTTTTTCTTAATGGAGGGCTCTTGGGGAGCGAGGGGTTGGGGGCTTTTTTGGGTGTTATATACTTTTGTTTTATGTCGACGCGATTCAGTTTTATTGTCATTATTACCGTTTACGTTTTATGTTTTTTTGTTTTATTCGTGAATTATTTGGCTTTCGTTTTTTGGTTGATTTTTATTGGGGTGAGGAAGAGTTATGGTGGAGAGTTGTGAGCATTTCATGTTGGGAAATTAATCGTTGCCTCGTCGCGTTAAAGGCTGCACTGGGTAACCGCGACTTGTCGCACTCAGGAGGGGAGAGGGGATTTTATTGCGTGTCGTTACATACTCAGGACAAGTATAATGAGGTTGAGAGGATACTTGAGATTATCATCAAAGAGGGCCGAGAGATCGTGATGAGAGAGGTGTGTGGAGGACGAGGAGATGGATGAAATTTCGATGAGTATTTCATATGATGGGGAAACTTGTTCGTTATCGATGTGAAGAGCGAGGCAATTGTTTGTAAAATCACTGTATAATCGGCGAAATCACGGACATTTGTGGCCAATCAGTGCGATATGCAAGACATTATTCTCTGTGCAGGGATAAAATTAAAGAGGTAACAGACAAATTGAAATAAAAACGTGCACTGCTAAAAATTCTTGGCTGAATTTTCTGTGCCAAATGCGGGAAATTTTTATCGTGTGCAAGTTCCACTGAAATTTCAGGAATCCTTGTCATTGGAAAATCAAATATTCCATTGATTTTCTGTTCAAATGATCTGGAAATCAATAAAATACTCGATTCGTGTTCCACTGAATATTCAATCAAGTTCAGTCTATCAATTCAGATGAAAATTGTTAACAGTGTATTCCGAAAATTTTGGAAAATCATTCTCCACAGGAAAAATTTCGAACCTCCTCTGTTTTTTAATATTTATTTGAAAATCCTTACTTAAATTGATCAGATGTACGTCATTTTTAAATAGAAGTGTTCGAAAATAAAACATCGTTTTGATGTCTGAAAAATGCAATGAAAATAATCATAACCAATGAATTGAAAAATGACATTTACCACGGTGTGCGTAGAAATGATTTTCCCACAAATATGAATTAGTCTAATCACCCGAAAATTTGTTTTGGAGTTAGTTTTTTGGAATGGGCGCTCACGCGACGTTAGCGCCATAAAATATCTCTTCCAACCAAAACGATGTTTGGAATTAGCAGGATTGGGTGAACCACTTGAGACCAACAACTAGGAATAATTTTCTCCCCGTTTTTGGGTGAAGAACGACGAGGAGTTGAAATCCTCTCAAACTGAATAGTCCAAACGCTGACCAACGCTGGGTGGCTTCGATCGGAGTCCCGCGTGCGGCGGCGTTCGACTCTTCTCGTTTTTTGTTTACTCACCAAGCGAACTGGTTTTGCGGTTATACGCTCAAGAGAGGAGAGGAGACCAACGCTTGCAGACCGTCTCATCGGCGTCCTCTTTTCTTCATTTATGTTTTTCCCTTTTTTCGAGGATTTCTTTCTTTTTCGATGCTCGTTGTCTCTTCGGGATAGCCCCCTCATATCCTCCTTCGGTGAGCAAAGAGGATTCTGGCTATTTTGGGGTACGCAAATAACGAGTGATGCGTGACTACGTGGGACTCGGAAGATGAATAATTATGCGGGGGTGCAGAAAGGGGGGAGGGAGAGCGTTGATTTGCGGGTGCGGTGTATTAATTGAGGGTAATATTGAGATGAAAAATTACTGCACGGAGAGAAAAATTGGATAAAAATTACCTAAAAAATCGCGCGCTTATCTATTCGTTGTGAAAATGAAGATATCGAATTTATTAAACTTCATATACTCATAGATGTTTTATAAATATTGATAATGACTTGAAGAGAATTAAGAGAATGAAGAGTGAAATATAAGTGAATAATTTTTAATCTTCGATTACTTCTTTTTTTTTACTTTTTAAAATAATCTGATGAAAATCTGTAATTGTTGAAAAATGAGGGGAGGGTTATGAATTGATTTCCTAGAAAACTGAAAACATTTCTTGAATTTTTCGGAGAATTTCACAGTTTTCCAGATAACCGTAGATCTTCAACGATTTTTCTCGAATTATTTGGGAAACCGAAGAATTTTCATGAATTGTGTAGAGTTTAGAATTTATACATAAAAATCTGAGAAGCAACAATTGATCATTTTGGCGTATGATAAGCATGAAAAAATTAAAATTTGGGAAGTGAAGAATAATTTGTAAGTTAAAAAAATGTAGAAATACTGTTTTCTCTAATGATCAACAATTAGGCAATTTAGATATGTTTTGATGTAAAGATAAACTTCACACATGAAAAAATGAAAAATATGACGCAGAAAAAATTTTTGGCATTTGAAGAATTTGAAAATACCGGGAACTTTTTTCAGCGACTACTTTACGTGACTCATTGACCAATCAGAATTGAGGGTTGGCGGTCAGGCAGTTTCGAGACATTTCGATATAAAACAACTTCACGGTTCTTTCATCTTTAGTTTTAATGTACAACAAGTTATGAACTTGAACATAACTTTGAGGAAATTTTTTAGGACAATAAGTGACTTTGAAAAAATGCGCTGTAATAGTTTTGAGATATAGGTTGAAGGTAATATGCTCATGCCTTTTGCAATATTTTTGAAATAAAAAATTTTGTCATTTTTTATTACTGATATGATGGTGGCTATATGAGGAAACATTAACAAATTTCGTAAGATAAATTAACTGCCCTGCAGAAATGTCTATATAGCACACAAAACGTTGGCAAAATTGAAAAAATGAGAGAATTTTCATTTTTTTAATTTAGAAGTTTTCATTATTATTGCTTATTCGTGACAGTAAATTGGTTCAATAATGAGAAAAAAATACCGAAGAATTGTCACTTTCCGCCATGAGAAATCGCGTCGTTTTCCCCCCGCTCAACTCTTGCTATCGAAAAATCGTCACGGCGCATTCACCATGACGATTAAACTTTTACTACACAACCCCACAATCTCCAATCATCAACCCTCCCTCAATAAAACTCCGAAAATGCTCTCTCACCTCTGACCAACGCTCACACCGTCACGTCCCGTTACCTCCCACCGCTCTCCCTAACCGCAATAAATTCCCCTTATCTCTAATCACTCTGAACCTCCACTTCGACTCAACAATAACGAAGAATTTGTTCCACGGAATCAATTTCAAGTTATGTCTTCTGATACACTCAATAGACCCGTTGATTTGAGAAATCACTGAACTGGAGACTCCAGAAAAATCACTGAGAAAATTGTCTCAGAATCAGTCAAAATTTCACTGAAATTCTAAAACCCCCCCTTCAACTTTGCTCTCTGGATTTCAAGACTCTGGATTTCCTGTAACAATCCCAGGAGATTCATTCCAAACGAGATTCGTTAACTATTAACGAATGGTAGAGTTGAATATGACCAAATGAATATTCGTTAATAGTTAACGAATGGTTCACTTGAATGGCGAAAGTCAAGTCAAACAAGGCTCCTCAAATATACATTCATTAACTATTAACGAATGAACATTTGGTGGGACCGAATAGACCCTAACCTCCAACCAAAATCTATTCGTTAGCAATAACTAATCCATTCTATCAGTGTGTTGAAATTAACACGGTAATCACTTAAAATCACCTTCAACTTCATGGCCTTGCTCTTTCACGAAGTGCGCAGCCCTTCGATGCAATCCTCCTTATTTCTCATTTCATTCTCATCCAATCCTCTCTTCCTCTCCTCCACCTCCCCTCCCCCCTCCCTCCCCACCGTTTCGTGGGTCTACCCAGGGATGAATGGGACGCGTACCCCCTCTTAACAGGGACTCAAGCGTTTATATGATCTAGGTCCTCGCGCGCAGAGACAAAGGAATGCTCGCCTCCTCCACCTCTTTTAGGTTTTCTTGGACTTGTACACGGCGTCCACCTTGACTCCTGCGATTCTCCAACTAACCCCGTACCTGTACCGCAAAAGAGAGCTAAGGAGACTTGGTCGGAAGGGACAGGGAGTAGAGGGAGGAGAAGAATAAGAGGAGTGCCGGAGGAATAGGCCATTCCACTTATACGCTGCTCGGATTCAATTAACTCTCCACCTTTCTTCTCTCTCTGTCTTTCCAACGTCTCAGGCCACCTCCACCCGCGTGTTGGATGTTTTACTTCATTTTCGTTTAATTTATTTTTGTTTATGAGTGACGTTTTTTAGGGGGGGGGGACTTTTTTTCAGAGTGATCATGTTTGATGTAATTCAATATTTTGATTCGGCTCTTTCGGGATTTATCGGCGGTTGACAAGATGGCGGGGAGAGTGGATATTGATGAGTTAAAGGGAATCGAGTTTGATAGGGGACCGAAACGCTTCAACGCGTTTTTGAGATGTTATCGGGGGATTCAACACATCGTTTTTGGAGTTCAACGATTGTCGGTCGATTATTTCAGGGTGGGGGTAGTGATTTATGTCATTTTTGGGGGAAAAGAATTACAAGAATTCGTTGCTTTTTTTAGGGCTTCAATTTTATAAGGTTTGAAGTGTGGGATTTTCTTCTTGCCGTTTGCAATTACCCTCGTGATTTGAGTTGTGATGCCGTCGAGACTTTTTTTGGAAAGATCATCACGGTCTAAAAAAACATCGAAAGTTTAGGAATCGTCGTAATCTCGAAAAACATTGGATCGGCATTTCGTCACGAACTTTACTGAGAGAAAAATCTGAAGTTCGATTTACAATAAGAAAATAGTTGAGGCATTTTCGTGAACGATACCATTTTTTTTTGTATGCGGCACATAACATTATAGTAACTTCACAAGCGTAATTTTTGCAAATCAAAATGCAGTTAAACTAACCAAAGTTCAAAAGTAACCAGGACAAATCTATCGAGCGGAGAACTATAAAATAGTTGCAATGACTACATTCCATTGTAGTAATCACTGCTCCGGCCATAGTTACCGTAACCCATGAAAAATTGTTGAGGACTTTTTGACTATAATTCGATGGTGATGGAATATAGTCAGAAGAATTATATTTTTCTCTCAGTGTTGGAAGAATCCATCACGTCTGAGTTTCAGGATTTTTTGTTTTTCAAATGTTTGTCTCGATATCTGTCTCGTCTCGTCAACTTAAAAAACCGAAAATCTCAAGGTCAAGGCAAGATAAATCCTCCCGGAATTGTGTCGCGATACAACGATCCAATGTCTTTCGAGATTGCGACGATTCCAAAACTTTCGATGTTTTTCCAGACCGTGATGATCTCTTCAAAATAATTCTCGACTAGTCTCGACGGCATCACTGTTCTATAAAAGTGTATCATGAGTCATCGTTTCTTCATTTCTATCCCGAAATTTAGTAAAAATTAATATATGATGATCAAATTTTATTCTACGTTTGAGAAATTTTATCCTGACGCATAGCAAATTTTACACTTCCAGTCCAATAATTTTTATGTAGATATCAACGAAAATTCTAGAACGGTTGGTAAATTGTATCCTACCGGTACAGTAACTTTTACTCTGCCGGCACATTAATTTTTATTTTTATCAGAATAAAATTTCTCTAACGTAGAATAAAATTTGATCATCATATATTAATTTTTACTAAATTTCGGGATAGAAATGAAGAAACGATGACTCATGATACACTTTTATAGAACGGTAGGATAATTTTTATCAAAAATTTCTCTCCGTGTAGATTTGAGATGCAAATACGTCACAGAACCCGGCTGGCTGTCATGATTTCTCTACCCCCTCTGTGAACATCACAATTTTCCGAGGAAAATGAGTCTTTTTTCATCTAGAATAGATTTTATATTTCATAAACAGCCCTGGTGAGGGGTGGATGCACCACTTGAAAACGTTGGCAATGTGAAAATTTTGAGTTTACTTCATTTTTGGATGGTAACATTGCTGAGAACCCCGTTGTGGCCTGGAGGAATAGGAGAAATTTGAAAGTTTATTCTGGCGGTTGGAATGTTCACTCAGTTGGGATTTTATATTTTCCTTATCAATTTTTATGTAACTGCATTCGTATTTGCCTGGAGCGCAGTGTTAAGTGAAAATCCCGATCATTTTTCGTCTATATAGATGGAATTATTTAAATTGTGACCGTCATAAATTAGAAATTAGTTATGACGATCATTGTGCATCTACAAATCTACATAGATGGCTTGACAAAAATTTGCAAGCAAATTATTTGTGATAATTATTTGTAGTTAGAAAATTTGTGCGTCACATGACCGTCACGAAACCATCGCAAGACCGTCACTTTGCATCTCTGCTCATAATCCAAAAATTAAAAATGTCATTGTAATTAAAAATTCATTAAAAAGTTCATTTGTATCACTAGGCCCGAGAATCACACACCTTTTGTAGACATTTTGCAGATGCTAAAAAACGTCTGAAGAAAATGAAATTTTGTGTGAATTTCAGACGAAGGGGCCTAAACAGGCCTCAACATCTCAATTCATGTTTGAAATTCAAACAAATTTTCATTTTATCCAGACGCTTTCTTAGTGTCTAAAAAATGTCTAGAAAAGGTGTGTGAAATTGAAATATTCATTTTTCCTGTGAATTCACAATAATCCTTCATAGAGTGAAAATTGGAAAAACCCTAAAAAATTGATAAAAAAAATCCTTAATCTTTCAAAAATTCAGGAAAAATTCTGAATTGAACTCCATCACTTTTATTAGACCGTGATGATCACTTCAATTCTTGTGGAAAATTCTCCATTCAAAAATTGTGGATAAACCTCCCACACACAGCTCAACAGCCAATAAAAAACTCACAGTCACCAAATGTCATAACTGATTGTAAACCGATGACTTCAAGTACTAATGCGGGGACATCGGGGGATTTTCGTGTGCAGTAAAAGTGGAAAGAGACGGAGGAAAGATGGCAAGCTCGGGTAAAGTGGAGAGATGGCCTTAAATCGGGCCAAGGGGGGAGAGCGCAGGTCTTTCGATCGCGTGAGAAAGCGGCTCTACCGCGCGATAAGAGGGTAAGAATCCTCGCGCCTGAAGGTGATTTGAGAGAGTGGGGTGGGACGAATGGGTTATAACGTTGACACTCGAATTACAACGTTTTTTAATCTGGAATGAAAAAGAGTCAATCATTTTCATATGGATTGTGAGTTTAAGGGGACACTACTATGAGTTTTAAAAGTCGTGGGTTATTGGAGTGAGACTTTTCATACGTTGAAGATCGATTATATAGATTTGAAAACGAATAATTAGTGCAAAAAAAAATTTTTTTATTGTTCATTTGCCCGAAAACGCTTGAAATGCCAAAAATAGTCCAGGGCCTCCAATTTTTGAGCTACGAAGGATTTTTTTTTTTCAAAATTTTCGGAAAAATATGTGGAATAACAATTACGAGCTAGTTTTTTTCAATCCACCTCTTACATGGCTAAATTTGCTTTTTTTGTATTTTTTTACACAAATAGTAATTTTTTTTTATATGAAAAAAAAATGAAATCAGATGTGTAGCAGTCGAATTCTAAGAAAGGGGCTCGTAATTGTTGTTCCACACATTTTCCCGAAAACTTTGAGAAAAAGAAATCTTTTGTAGCTCAGAAATTGGAGGCCCTGGACTGTTTTTAGCATTTTAAGCGTTTTCGGGCAAACGAACGACAAAAAAAATTTTTTTTGCACTAATTATTCGTTTTCAGATCTATATAAGCGATCTTCAACGTATGAAAAGTCTCACTCCAATAACCCTCAACTTTTAAAACTCATAGTAGTACCCTTAAAAAAATCATTTAACTCTGATCCCACATTGTTGGAAATTTTTTGAAATTTCATGAAAGATATTATAGTAAATCTCATGAGAGTGACATTGAATCGGATTTAGGGGAAAAATGATTTTCGATATATCCTTCAATTTCCGCAGTCTTGATTTCAGTTGGAATTCAATTTTTTAAAATTTCTTATTGATGCATGAAGTATGTAAATTAAATACATCAGAAATATTGAGAAAGATCGAATGCGTGGAACACGAAGGAAAGGTTAAAACACATTTTTTCATGCTCATACGCACACCAATGCGTCACGCGCTTTGATACCATAGCTAATGACGTGTCGGATTAATTGTAAAGATCTCGCCGTGAAAGTCGTAAACGTCGACGACGTTTCCCACCTTCAAAGAGAGTTTCGTTTATCGTTTTTAACGCAAGTGGGTCTTTGATTCCAAATGAGTTAAACGCTTTTTTTGTTTTCAATCTCCACCGTGATTGAAGACACTGTTTTTTCGGTACCACTGATTTATTTCTAAATAAACCGGAGGGACTCATAAGCAGGGTTTCAGTTGAAAGAAAATCACCGACTTGTTTGTGATCGAAACTCAACAGCAATCGGTTATTTCATGTTTTAAAAATAGAAAAAAAATTAAATACGAGTCGTTCGACATCACCTTAGTCATTCGGGATTAATGACACAATTATTCATTTCTAAATATGAACATCAAACATTTTTTGAATCAGAAATCATGAGATGAAAAAATGTTTTGGCTACAAAATCTCTTTTTTCTCTTTTACCAAAAGAATTAAGCATTGAGAAATTAGCCATGAAATAAGGAATTTCAACAAAATTATTTAAATTTTCAATCAATTTTTTTCAATACTAGACCTGAGCGCGCGCTTTCGCGTGCGCTTATCTATTTATTGTGAAAATGAAGAAATCGAATTTATTAAACTTCATATATTCATAGATGTTTTATGAATATTGAAGAGTGAAACATCAATGAATAATTTTTAATCTTCGATTAATTTTTTTTTTTACTTTTTAAAATAATCTGATGAAAATCTGTAATTGTTGAAAAATGAGAGGAGGGTTATGAATTAATTTCATAGAAAGCTGAAAAAATTTCTTGAATTCTTCGAAAAATTTCAGTTTTCCAGATAACCGTAGATTTTCAAAGATTTTTCTCGCATTATGTGGGAAACCGAAGAATTTTCATGAATTTTGTAGAGTTTAGAATTTATGTATAAAAATATGAGAAGCAAGAATTGATCATTTTTGTGTATGATAAATATGAAAAAATTGAATTGTGGAAAGTGAAGAATAATTTGTGAGTTAAAAAAATTTAGAAGTACCATGTTCTTTTTTCTCATAATCAACAATTAGGCAATTTAGATATGTTTTGATATAAAGATAACCTTCACACACGACAAAATGAAAAATATGACAGAAAAAATTTTTGGCATTTGAAGAATTTGAAAATACCGGGGATTTTTTCAGCGACTACTTCACGTGACTCATTGACCAATCAGAATTGAGGATTAGCGGTCAGGCAGTTTCGAGATATTCCGATATAAAACAACTTCACGTTTCTTTCATCTTTAATAAATAAAAGGAGGACAAGCGCCACACAGGCCGCAAGCGGCGGGGTTGCGCATGCCCTTTCATTATGCCTTTTTTCGGACAGATTCGATATTCATTTTTTCAATTAATTGTTTATGATCATTCTCATTGCAAAAGGCAATACTACCAATGAGAATCATATGTTCCAATTTATCAGCGATTAAATTTTCATATTACAATAAATTATTTCCTCACGTTCAAATCCCTATTCTCACTGAATTTTAAGTCTTGCAATGGCCAGTACAATCGGCAAAATAAAATTCCCGGTTGGGTGAAGCGGAAATTTTTTCTCTCTAAATTCTAATTTTCTTAGAATTTTTTTTTTTT